>NW_020229948.1:0-267500 GCF_003227715.2 Harpegnathos saltator | reverse complement strand
TCGCCTCGTCTAGACGTTGCCGTTTAGCGGTGGGTCTCTTCTGTACGTGGACAGCGCGCCGCGAAAGTGGCCCGCCCTTCTCACACGCACCTCGCTCTCGCCTGTCAATCGCAACTGCCGATCGATGGCCGCGGGAACGAGACAATTAGCGTTATCGCGGCGTTGCGGACAGATCTCCGCGCAGACGGACCCGGTACCTGACGAATCACCAGTCAGGTAGTGGGAATTTGCGATATTCAGCGGTAGAACTGAACGTGAAAATATTACTTTTACGTTAAATATTTATATATATTTCATTCATATATATTTTATTTATTATATATATATATATATATATTTCATTCGTTATATATATTTCATTCAATATATATATATATATATCCCATCATTAAATATTAAATATCTATATATATATATATATAGACATATATATAGACTATATATATATAGACATGAACATTTTAGAATTATCTTTACGGAAAATATTAGAATGTATATTTGAAATACATCGCGATTGCCATATATATTACATTGAGAAAAAATTGTACTAAAATTAAACAAATATTTGTTCAAATGTGACTGTGAATACATTTACTTAAATTAAGCAATTATTTTCTAAAAGTCAAGAAAAAAGTTCACATTCAGAGAATTTCTGTATTTCATTTTAGAAATTAGTCGCTTAATTTGAATAAATGTATTCACAGTCTTATTCGAACAAATATTTGTTTAATTTTAATACAATTTTTTCTCAGTATACCAAAAGGGTACGTATTTTCTCGAGAACCTGTCACTTTGATCGTAGGAGCAAGTTGTAAATCGTCGATGTTTCGTGCGCGATGTGTATCTAATCGCTCTCACTGAATTAAACACGTGACGAGTCGAGCGACAAACTGATAAAACCAGTTGGTAAATACATGAGCATCGAGAAACGTATGTGTATCCATCGTAACTATGATTATTTAAACTCTATTTAACATATTGACAAACTGCCAAATACGAATTATATCGCAGTTGACATGCGAGAGGAATTCTCCATTTTGTACGATATCCAGAGTAGATTTCCTTCCGATGCTGTGTGAATTTGTATTTCTCACTTTGTTTTCATTCCCCGCCCCGAGAGTAATAAATATAATTAATTAGTGCGTCGAAATAACACGCTGATTTTTAAAGGCCAGAAACAGCGAGCTAATAGCTCCTACGCGTGTGGGACGCTCAAGCGCGCGCTGATCGAAGCGAGTCAAACAAATCATTAAGGATCGCAATCTCCTTACACCTGTGGAGAATGGTGACGGCCGGTGAGTTAACGCGCGTTATTATTACGACCGGATATGATCCCGCGTCTCTCTCTCTCTCTCTTTCTCTCTCTCACACGTACGTCTCGTTCGATTACGTAAATCGTACGTCACGGTCGGCTCCGCGAGGAATTCCGCCGATTCAATCGCTCGCGACGCGGCGCTGTGCCAGACCGAAATAAAAGGGACCCGACAAAAGCGGGACTGTGCGGGGGGTCGGGCGGGACGGTGGGGCTAGGAAAAGGAGCGAGCAGCCACGTCGTCCTTTCACGGCAAGGACGACGTCGCCGTCGCAGCCTCCGATGTCGAAGTGCACCCGCCTGACCGGCCGCGCGCACCTCCGCCAAGGTCGTTACTTATATCGAGAGTGAAGTAAATTTTGCGTCCTTCCGCGACGTCAGCCCCGCTCTCGATACCAATCGCGCGCCGGCCCGATGAGGGTGGGAGCGGACGAGCGAGCGAGCAAGAGAGAAGAGAGAGACCGTCGGAGAGAGACAATGTGCCGTTTATTTCGGACTTGTGTCTCGTCGTCCAACAGCGATTTAGATAGCGATCAGTCTATCGGATCATGAAGGGACTCGGAAGAACACCGGGGAAGGATCTTCAGGGAGATCAACGCACGTTTTCATGTCGCCTCGCGCCAAAGCCCCTGTCTACGAGACGCGCCGCTTCTCGGGGAAATGTCCACCGCGCTGTAAGCTCTTTATGACCAACCCTTCGTCGGGAAGCCACCGTTGCGTCGGGTGAAAGGCACAGGGAGAGAGAATAGAGTCGTTAGAGCGAATGACAAAATGGAGACCTTAAATCGTCCACTTTTACCTGGCGACCGGCATAGGCGACTCGGCCAGGAAAAGCGCAAAAGCACCTTTCTTTTAAGCCGGGTCCTATTATCCGCCACTTGTCCCGCCGGCCGTTGTGTTTTCCCTCCCTCTCCCTCCTCCCCTCCCCCTCCCCGGAGAAAGTTCGTTATCGAGTCCACTGGATCTGACAAATCTCTCCGAGTATTGGCCGTGAGGACGACCGCCAATTTCACTACATCTGTTACGTGCGATGAGAGGGGCAGAGAGCGCTGGCGATGGAGAGCGTTTCCCCTTGAGGGAGAAAAAATTTCGCCGCTGAGACGACGGCGGCAACGGCGGCGGCGACGGCGGGCGCATGAAATGTCACGTCGTACTAGGATTAAATGTCGCCCTGCGCTACGTAATTGCAGTACGCAACGGTATTATCCCGAGGAATCGCATAATGGACAAGTTTCTCGTACTCGTATCTCCCCCCCCCTCTCTCTCTCTCTCTCTCTCTCTCTCTCTCTTTCTCTCCGTCTACTACGTGCTCCCGGCGTTTCTCTTTGCACCGTCTACAGGAGGAATGCTCTGGGGGAGGGGGGGGGGGGGGAAACGAGCGTTGCATAACTCGAGAAGTTTTAATCTGAGATACTTTCGGGAGAGAGAAGCGAGATTAATTTAGCTGGAGAAGGAGAATCGTTGTTGAACCAAAATTAACTCGATTTTCAAGAATGTAACATCGCGGCAGAGATTTGATCTCTGATGCGTGCTGTGTTTCGGCTCGAGGCATCTAGATATAATTAGAAATATTGGGTTGGCAACTAAGTGATTGCGGATTTTAAATAAGAATGAAAATTCAAAATTTTAAATTTGCTTTTTTAAACTTTTTTCAATGCATGTATGCGATACATTGAGCTTCTCTGCAATATCACGTGTTGTGCTATGACGATCTGAATCGATAATGGCCTTGATATGGGTCTCATCGACTTCAACTGGACGGCCAGATCGTTGAGCATTTTTCAATGAAAAATCACCAGAACGAAATCTGGCAAACCAATTTTGACACTGCCTTTCTTTCAAGGCTTCATTCCCATACACGGCACATAACTTCTTGTGTACTTGCGATGCGTTCTTGCCTTTTCGGAAATAATACAATAAAATATGTCTGAAGTGCACGTCTTGCTCTTCCATTTTTAAATTGGGATAAAAACAAAACTAAAGAACTAATCGATATAATTTTTGTACTAAATGAAAGGTAGAAGTCCAAACGATAAGAAAAAAATATAGGTTAGGTACTTCGAACACGTTAACGAAACAAAAGAAAGTGTAAAATCCATCTGTCGACAAAATCCGCAATCACTTAGTTGCCAACTCAATAGATAAACGGACACGAATAAATAAACGAAATAAAAAATTATCTCGGCTGTGACCGAGATTAATTATCCGGACTTGCAAGGAAACGGATAAGACCTGTTCTATACCTTTTAGCGACAGTCTCGTTACAGAATAGGTCTGCAGGAGGCCGGCGGTGAATCGATATATGCCGATTCACGCGTGATTTCGAAGGTCGCGATTGTTCCGGTACACCCGGATCGAGACACGCGTCCGCGAAGGAGTCGCGTCGTAGAAGGCGCGCGCGTCGGGAAAAATTCGCCGCGGCATACGCGTCAAATGTCACATCGCGCGCGCGATTAAATGTCGCTGCGCGTCGTACAAAGTAATGGTATTATTCAAAGTAGCCGTACAATTATGGTAATTCTACGACGTAGCGCTCGAGAAGGAGCGAGCGAGAAAGAGCGATCACCCGCGCACGCACGACTCGGACAAATGCGTGAAATTCGCGCGTGCTTTGTTAAAATTCGATCGGCACCGAGCAAGTCTCATTTTCAAGACATTGCCCGACTCGTCGAGCAATATTTCTGAAACAACAAAGTTGCGCAATCCCCGCGGCGCATAACGCATCTGTCGGGACATCGAGTATCAATTTCGTATTACGTAATCGAGGGCAAGAGACGCGGGGAGCTCGGGAGCAGGCGCAAGAGGGGCAGGGAGAAAGATCAATCGACGCGCAGGCAGAAACGAAGCGAAGAGAGCTGGTCCACACGAACTTTCTTATTCCGTCCCGTAGACTCGCTTCCGGTTGTGTAACAGGCGCTTACGTCGCCCGTTGCACCCACCGTGTGTGCGGATCGTCCTCGTCTCTTCCGCTCTCCCGTCGTCCTTTGCGGTCGCGCGCGCGAGCTCGAGGGCACCCTCGTTGCGCGCGCTATGTGTACCTCCACAAAGGATCGCCAGTTTTGTACGAACTTTTTTAATAGAACTCGTACAAAAAGGTAGGCAGAAGGCACGAGGAGGAAAGAGACACGAGTAGGAAAGGAGAGAGAAAGAGAGAGGGACAGGGGATCCAGTGCAGCTTGACGATGGCTCGACAAACGCCGGTAGTTTTTCAGTCGCCCGGCCGACTGTCCATATATCAGAGAAACGGGGAATACACGAATGCAGGAAGTAACGTATCCTGTACGCGAGCGATCGCTCAAGGGCGATCCTTGATACGGACGCGCTCCTGCCGCCTGTCTCGATCGATTTCACTACCTGCGTGATGCGACGCGCGCGTACGCCCTTTCGTGGGCGTATCTCCTTGCGAGACTCACTCTGAAGGAATTTTAAAAAGATCTCGGACGAGGAATTTGCACAGCTCCCGAGCTGTTCATGACACGGACGCGTGTTCTTGTTCGTTCTCGGTCGATTTAACCGTCTGCGTGATGATGTGCACGTACAAATCGTGCGTTTCGGCAAAAATCTCCGTACAAGAGGCACGTCGGTCGAATTTTGGAAAAAAATTTCGGAAAAAATTTTGTAGAAGGATTTATGACCCAGTCTTTAAATTTTTCAACATCAGGTTGTCATCTCAGTAAATGGCGCTTTTATTATTGACGAGGGGGTATTGTAAATAAATTGAAATCTTTCCGTAGACTAAAGAAATATAACATGATTGAAACCTTCCATGTCCAAGTTTTCAACGAGATTAATTTTGCGCACATTGATACTGTTTTATTTATTATTATCATTAATTAATAATTTATTTTCATGGAAAGATTGCTTAGTCACTGACATATTCACCTGATGCGTAAACAGATATTACAGAGATAGATTGATAAATCGTTTGGGACGAGCAATATGAGACTCGAGACGTGTTGAGACATGAGAACTAGCTTTCGAAATTTGGGGAGCATGGAAGACTCGGTGTGACTAATAACGTCGGCGAACAATCTGGTCAGGCCCGAAGTAATATAAATGCGAGCGATGGGAAGATATGACATCCCTTAGGGCGTACAGAATATAATCTTTTCAGTAGTTCGCCCGCCCCGTCGTTTAGGTATCAATAGCCTTTCATTAAAATAACTACCTTTCATTCAGGCAATATTTGCACACTCACCTTTCTTCGGCTTGGAGAAAATAGAAGGCAGGAAACTCTGATGTCACGAAGGCGATAAAAGTTTACGACGTCCCAGAAAGAACAGGTAACAATAGGCAAGATGGACCGAGAAAGAGTTTACAAAGGAGCCGCAAGAAAGTCGCATAATCCGCTTACAAATCCCAAAATCTTTCTATTCGAGCGGAACATTTCCCCCAAAAATCTCCGACCCCCATTTCTTACGTATATAATCAGTGGGATACCAAAAAATAGTCACTCCGGCACTTTGACTGACACCGCTTTCCGTTACAGTTTGGTACGCCATCTGCACCTATTTTGCAACAGAAACTACGTCCTCATTTTCAGGCGTTACCGATAAAATCGACATTTAATATGTATCCGTGTTACATCTATTTATTTTTATAAATAAGCTATTTTTTTTAACAGATGTAATATATAATAGAGATAATCTAATCTGTAATAATGTAAATTTCTCTCTTTTGTGTTCCTTCAAGTCACATTCCTACTTTACTTTATTCATTTTCTCTTCTATCGAAAATAATGGTGCATCGAGCTCATGAATCAAACTATCAAACAATATTGTCCACTTAATATGTTAATTCGTATTGACTGAAAATAAAAATAAGCCTGTAAAAAATGTGCAGATCGGTAAATCATGGTTCGATTCTTGGCTAAATTTATTTCAGATATCTCTTTGCTCATTCTATTCTCCTGATACGTAAACGTGAAATCGAGAATATTTCAATTCAATGGTGAAATCGAGAAAATGATATTTCAATTTAATGTTTGTGGTTCGAGTCTCGGCTATATTTCTGGAGGCCGGTAAATTGTGGTTCAAGTCTGGATTAAATTTAATCTGAATAAAAATGTTCTAGCTTCTATATACGTATTTTTTTTCTTTTCTTGGTTGAGACTCAAATAACGAAACTGAAAATTTTTAAATTTTGATTATTTTCACGTTTAAAAGTGCACCATGATGTCTGATATGATGTTTAACACGTGTTCAAAGTGTTGAGGGAATGTTATCAATTATGTTTTAATATTAATAATAAAATAAATATATTTATTACTGTTTGTCCGTAAGCGGATTCAGAAAACATATCAATTATATTGGCGAGATACCATTATTTCATATTACTCGTAATCTCATTTATACAAATTGCTTTACTAAACGAGTCACTAGAAAGATCGGCTGTCGATCATGATTCGTTGAAAGACGACAGTACCGTAAAGTACGAGAGCGAGCATTGCAACACCTGGGACGTTGAAAAATTGTTTAAAGTGGCACACGTATTGTTTTGTTTATTATATTGCAGCATTCCTCGTATATGATAATTACTTTACCGAAGTGAAACTTTCCAGGCAAAATATATATATTTTGCCAGCGGTCACAATACTAGGCTCCATGTTCTTTCTCATTGCAAACAACAGCAGCCGTTGCGATTTCACTGGTATTGTGTACCACAAACCATTATAACTGAAAAAGTCACCTCGTTATATACACAAAGGAAACGGTATAACAATGCCACGTTTGTCTTTACAGAGAATTATTACGTTTTCATAGAAGTATTTTTGTTAAAAATAAATTTTTATATGTTGATGAAAACTTATATCATTGACTTATTTTTATGTTTAATTCTCCTTACAGTTTCTCACTTGTCTCGAGACTGTGATTTATCAATTTTTGTCCCTCGTAGCTGTAAATGAATAAATGACCCAGTTGAGCAACGATAAAAAAAAAGTATCTAATCAGTTCTATTATATCACCCTGCAATTCTGACGAGAGCTTAAACATGAGAAAAATTAAATCATGTTTTAATTCTGCAGCTTGATAATTTAATAAGTTTATAATTACTTTTCGGAGTACAACTCACTTGTATTAAAGATATGCTCATGCCAATTGTAACTATCAGCATTTGTGCGGCAAAGGATATGTAAAAAGTGTTTTCGAGAAGGTCGACGAAACTATTGTAAACATAATGATAGTTATGAACAATTGTTATTGCTTATAAGTAAGAATTTGTTATAATTGTCGAAGCGTACTTATTAAAAGCGTCTTTAGCATTTATACGCTGCATTATAAATACGATGCATTACTTACTGCAAAGCATTTCGGTGAGCTTGAATGGAAAATTTGATGTTTCTGACATACACGTCATCCGAAGAATCGATCAGGCTCTTCTCCGTAATATTTTGTCTATATAACAAATGTTCGAGTCTGAAGCTGCAAACATTAGCGTGCATATTAACAGGTCGATGCGCATTTTCCGTCATTAACTTATGCGAATGTTGCAAGAACCAAAATTGTCATTCATGTGTCACAAGGTATATATATAAGCTTTCGATAATAAATCAGTACCCGACAATGGCGAAGAGGCCGCAAACGTGTTCGACGAAAGCGAAGAAGTTACAATCGTGCGCTATTATTCCAGTGATGCATACAAAGGCACCGATTATCATGTGGACAAAAATATAATAATAATATTCAGTCTCGTCGACGAAATAGTATGCTGGACATGGCATTATTATCAGACGACTTTCATTCAAAGGAGACACAACGTCCATGATACGTGGCGTTATACTCGAAAATGCGAACAGTACGGTAGCCAAGTATATGCTTACTGCAAACAGTTTTATTACGAAACAACGAAGATGTTCCTATTCATTAAATAAATTCTACAACGATCAAATATATTCTCTTTTATAATATCTCTTTTATAATAGCAAAATGTGCTTCTATAACGTTTATTGAATAAGAAATTCTTACTGGCATAGTAAAGCGCGTAGAATCTACCAGTTTCAGCGTACTTCTTCATGATAATAAATTCTTCTTCGTAACAGAGTGTATTCCAATCTGAGTGCAAGTGTTCTAAGAGGCCTTTAATCTGCAAGTGTCATCAATGTATTCAAGATATCGCAAATATATTTTCAATGTTTACACAAAGAGATTGACGTCGTCAAATTTCAGCTGAACATTTCGCATACAGAAGTTACTTGTACCTGTACCTGTGGATTAGAACTAATGTACCTTCTGCCTATTAAAATAATACGTGAATAATTTCACCAACAGTATTACAGCCATCATATTCATAGGTAAAGTTTTAAAAATACACTGTATTGTCTCGCATATGAAATAGTGTGCTGTCTGAAAGATTAATTTTGATTAAGACTTTTCCAAGCCAATGAGATATCCACCCGAAAGATTAAAAACAACGTACGCCGAATTAAATTCGCGCATGAAGCTGCGGTCACTTTACACCAAAATTTCAACGACCGTTCGTCGTCGATTCTCGCGCTACTTGTAACGATAATTGATATTACCTGTACAATGAAAAAAGAAATGTCATATAGAATGATAAAACCAAGGTGAAGCAGGCTCCTTCGGAGTGTCTCATAAGGCCACAGACCAGTGAGTAACAAAAGTTTCCTACACAGTTTGTAATATTCATACTTGCTACTGGCTCGAATAGGATCCATATTTCCTAAGGAGACTGTTGTTCTTTCACGTCACACGCTCATTTGAATGTCGAGCTTTCCCCGCGAGAACTCCCGCCACGGGAAATCAATAAATTATGGATGTCGCTTCCCTTCCTTGCCCGGCGCGTTCGGTAGAACGCAGGTTGTTACAATTAACTAGCAGACGCAACGCAAGTACATGTTCCGCGTAAGTATTATGTAAACGCGAATTGACAGCTCTTGTTAGGCTGACCCTTTGACAAGTCGCTTTAACCCGAAACATATGTATAGAACATGCTATCAATAAAATATTCGTTGTCACGGAATAGCGGATACTTTGATTGCTACGGTAGAATATTCGAAAACCTGCAATGTTCGTGCTGTAAGAATGTATTTCTATCGATATTATTTATGTGCAAATGCTCCTCGGTCACGAAACACGTACTTTTTCCATCGAGAGACGGACATTTTGCGTTAAAAAGAAAAGAAAAAAAAATTATTTCGCGAGGTAAGGAAAAACGTGGTTTGAGAGAGCGACGTTTGAACAATCCCGGTATTTCACAGAAATAACAGAAGTGCGTTATTAAAGAATATAAGTAAATGCAGTTCTGCAAAATGAAGCGTGCAGAAACGTACAGAGCATTGGACGTTTCACCAATCGGTCGGTTAACTTTTATTAGTTGTTTCCATGTATATCATGATTCACACATTTTAATCACTACCTTCTTCTCCCGTTCTCAATTGTCTTGATAAAAAACTTACATTATATTAAAAAGACACAAGTAGAAAGGGGTTGCGCACTCGACAGGACATCAGTACCATCGCAGACGTAGCGTTTCTATTGAAAAGACGCGAGTACCGTAAAATACGACATCGAGGTCTGTAGGATCTTTAAAACAGAAGAAACTGGTTGTTAGGCGAGATAAAATTCCGGAGCATTGCTTACGTGTGAAAAGTCTTATTTCACCGTGGTAAAGCTTTCCAGAGAGAACACATAAATCTTGCCGGCGGTCAAGGAAATCGGCCGAATGCTCTGTATCATCGTTATAATGAGCAACTTTCGTGACTTTAAAGGCGCTTCGTACCAGGAGCTACTGTATCTGCAACATTTCGAAGAGAGGCGAGCTAAGTACAAAAGATAACACGTGCAGGAATTTTTTCGTTAGGTTAGATTTCACAGTGTCTCACATCTTGTCGCGCATCTGAAGACTGTGGTCTATTAGCTTCTGTCCCTCGAAACTCAGGCAGAATAAATGAAACAACTGTCCGCCGGTGTACATAACGTACCTCACCAAGTCTAAGAACCCACTTTCCCGCGTGATCTCAAGGACAAAAAGTGATATGCTAATTAATGCTGAGTGTGGAGAATTCCACGATGATTGAGAATATATATATATATACATATATACTTGTAACAAAGTGCAACTCATCGTTATAACAGTGATGGACAATTGTATAGCGAAAGATATGGTGAAAGCATTTTCGAGAAGCTGTGCGAACCTGCAGCAGATGAGAGACACTGAAAACTTCAACTTTTCATCATTTCCCGATATTCCTGCGTCTTTTCTCGACTCGAAAACGTTGCAGCTCACATTTCTTTATATTACACAACGAGATTACGCATATTATATACTCACTCTAAAGCTTTTTGGTGGTTGTGCACGAAGAGCGCAATCTTCTTACAGTACACATCGTCTAGATCATCTTTCGAATCTTTTAACGCCTCGTTACGATTACAAAACACATATTCGAAACGATATCTGCAAACAGTGTTATATACTGATTTTTCGTTTGCTTCTTGAATAAATGATCCGAATACACATTTTAACGTACAGTTACAAAAATCTGTGGGAGCAGAACGTAAAGTCACAAGGCCTGACTGATGCATGTAAAAACTATCTGCCACAAGAAAAAGGAAGAGTTGGACATACTGAGATCTTTAATGTGTAATGGAAAATATTTATTGCAGTTCAGTGCTACGACGGATAATTATTCTTACAATTAGTATTGGAGAGACTTTGACCTTACGCCACGTTCGACTCTCACAAATCTTTATAACTGTATTTCATTGTATCGTCATCTAATTTAAAAAAATCCCTTCATTCATTTTCCTGTTTCTCTTATTTTAACTTTCTTTCAACGTATTGAATTACACCGGAGGAAAGTATCCCCTTACCCGATCACTGCGAACATACTGCAAACGTGTTCCACGTAACCCACGTACAAGCAATCATGCGTCACTATTACAGTCATGACCATCTGCCAGCTCACGATGGAGTGGCCATAGATGTAATAAAAGTATTTCTTACTGTCCACAAAGTAATACCCCGGATAAGGTAAAAGGATAGGGCGGGATTCATTAAGCGGCGATATTACATCAAGTATAGGCGGCACGATAGATACCGACATAAATATGTACACTGTTCCGAGAACGTACACTGCAAAGCATGAAGTTCTTTACGAAAGTAAAGTTGCACGAAGGATTGACGCAGCAACTAAATGGATAGTCGAAAAATCTTACCGGGATATAGTATGGAAAATTGCCTGCAAGCTTGAGCGTGCGATTTCGCAATTTCGCACTCCTCGGGGGTTTCCAGTGATTTCCGGTCAATAAATAGGCGTTTGGTGAGTTCTCTAAACTGACGATTAAAACGTCGATTAAGAGCATATTTTTTAAGCGACCTGATAAAATGTTACAGTCCGTAAAGGTGCGTATGTCGAAGAAGTGCGTTTATAAATTCAAAAGGACGTTCATGTTTGTGCACAGGATAGAAAATGAGAGGAAATGAAACTGCAACATGCAAGTATTTGATCGCCGTACGATGTTCTTATATTACCAAACGTACTTTTTGTATGTTTAATTGAAATGTAGCCATCTTCACTATGGACATAATTGTCAACATATACGCTGTTACCGATAGAAAATTACATTGTATACCTTCCTCGCATATATTGAGAAACGCAAACTGCCGAAATTTTCAATTTCTTATAACAAGTTCCAATCAATGATCAATGATGAAGTTATATCTCACGCTTTCACTTTACCTCAGGGATGAACAACGTTATGAATATCACTATCATCAAGGATAAGCAGATCAATCTCCTTCGTGGTTTCAGGAATGGCCACAAACCGGTGTAACACGATAACTTCTCCACTATACCGTAATAGTAATTCCAATTAATCTCCATACTCTGCACAGGCATACTACATCCTCGGGGTCGCACGAAGGAATAAAATTAATGACCTACCTATACCGGTGCGGTGGATGAATAAATGATTCATGTGGACAAAGTGTAGCACGCGCAAATATTATCCCCATCGTAGGAAACCCATCGTATTGCAATCTTAAGTTATTATCTAATGATTGACAACTGCATATATTTTTATACCACAGTGTTTATATCCCTACGTGGTATAAGTAGTTATACGTATACGACATCTCCCTGGGATCGGAAGGTATCAATCAGACTGTAGACATCCGATTATTATGTACTTGCATTTACCAATGTTCGAAACCCTCGTGAATAGATGCGAAAGCTGCATTCTTCGCAGAAACAAAAAACGGATATGAGGAGCGTCCGCGACATGTAACACGTGTGTGAGATGGGAAAATGTACTCGGTTGTATTCTGATATCGATAATAAAATACGTATTTATTGATGTTTGGCCGCAAGTTGCTCAAGAAAACATATCAAGTATATTGGAGAGATACAGTTATCTCACATTGCTCGTAACGTCACTTCTGCGATATGTTGAAAAGTTGTTTCACTAGACGAGTCACTAGAATCATCTGCTCCATTATTATGGCTCGTTGAAAGTTGACAATACCGTAAAGTACGAGAGCGAGCATTGCAACACCTGAACAGGGAAGTTGAAAAATTGTTTAAAGTTGCACACGTATCCTTTTGTTTATTATATTGCAGCTTTCTCCGTATGTGATAATTACTTTACCGAAGTAAAACTTTCCAAGCAAAATATGTAAATTTTCCCAGCGGACACAAAACTAGGCTCTACGTTCTTCCTCATCGCGAACAACAACAGCCGTTGCGATTTCACTGGTATGTTGTACCACAAACCATTATAACTGCAAAATCGAACACATGAAGGAAATGGTATGATAATGTTATGTTCATCTTTACAGATAATTATTATATTTTTATCAAAAGTAAAACTTTTACGTGTCAAAAAACTTTTCACCGATCTCTTTTGAAGTTAAATCTTCTTAAAATCTCCTTACATTTTCTGGCACAATTCAAGACTATGATTTATTATCTTTTGCCCCTCGTAACTGTAAATAAGTAAATGGCCCAATTGACCAATTACAAAAGGAACGAATCTCACCACTTCTATCATGTCACCCTGCAATTCTGAAGAGATCTTAAGCATGCAAAAGATTAAATCATGTTTTAATTCTTTCTTATTCGTAATTCGTTGTGACAAATTTATAATCGTTTATCAGAAAGCGACTACTCACATATAATAAAGTTATGCTCATGCCGGTCGTAACTATCAAGAGTTGTACTGCGAAGGATAAGCAGAAAGTGTTTTCGAGCAGGGCAACGAAACTATAAACGATGGTCATAAACAATTATTACTGCTTATAAGAAAGAATTTGTTACAACTGACAAAGCGTACTCATTAAAAGTGACTTTAGCATTTGTAGAGCAAAAGATATACAATGCATTACTTACTGGAGGGCCCGCCGGTGAGCTTCAATGGAAAACTCGATGTTCTTGACATAAATGTTATCCGAAAACTCAATCAAGCTTTTTTCCTTAATATTTCGTTCATATAACAAATGTTCAAATCTGAAGCTGCAAACATTAGCGTGCATATTAATGTGTTCACGTGCATTTCCCGCCATTAAATTATACGAACAATTATGAGGACTAAAATTGTCATTTATATGACGACAAGGAACACATAACAAGATCTTGAGATAAATATTCAGTACTTACCCCACAATTTCGAAGAGACCGCAAACGTGCTCGACGAAAGTGAAGAAATTGCAGTCGTGTGCGACCAATCCGGTAATACATACAAAAGCACCGATTAATAGATGGACACAAATATAATAAAAATATTCTTCCTCGTCGACGAAGTAGTTTGCTGGACACGGCAATATTATAGGACGACTTTCATTCAAAGGAGACACAATGTCCATGAAACGTGACACGAGAACCGTGCATCCGAATATAAAAAAGGTAATCGAATATATGCTTGCTACAAAAAGTTTCATTACGAAACAACGAAGATGCTGCTTTTATTTTCCTATTCATTAAAAACAAATTCTACAACGATCAAGTATATTTCATGTTACAACTCGCTTTATCTCTTTCATTATACTGCAAAAAAAGTGTTTCTCTAACTATCATTTATTGAATAAGAAATTCTTACTGGCATAGAAAAACGAGTAGAATCTACCAGTTTCAGCGTATTTCTTCATGATAACAAATTCTTCTTCACAATGCAGTACATTCCAGTCTGAGTGTAAGTGTTCTAAGAGGCCTTTAATCTACAAATGTCATCAATATATTCAAGATATCACAAATATATTTTCAATGTTTACACAAAGAGATTAATAGTCGTCAAGTGTCAACTGAAAATTTCGCATACAGAGGTCACTTTTATCTGTAGATTTGAACTAATGTACCTTCTGCCTATTAAAATGGTACGTGAATATTTTCACCAACACCATTACCGCCATCATATTCATAGGTAAAGTTTTAAAAACGCACTGTATTGTGTCGCAGACGAAATAGTTTGCTATCTAGAAAATTAGTTAGGGTTTTGATTACGATTTATCAGGATGATGGATGTCCACTCGAGAGGCTAAAAATATCGTATACCAAATTAAATTCAAAAGAAACTGCGATCACTTTAGCCCAAAATCTCAACATTCGTTCACCGTCGACTCCCGCTGGACTTTCGACAATAATTAATATTACCTGTACAAACATAATAGAAATATCATATACAATGATAACACCCATATGAAGCAGCCTGTTTCTGAACTTGTCATAAGGCCACAGACCACTGAGTAGCAAAAGTTTTCTACATAGCTTGTAACAATCATATCTACAGTCCGTTTGGAAGCGATCCATATTTCCTAAGAAGACTGTTTCTCTTTCGTATCACACACTCATTTGAATATCGAGCTTCCCTCTTCGAATTCTCGCCACGGAAAATCAATAAAGAATTTATCATGTCACTCTTCTTCTTTGCCCGGCGTATTCGGTGCAACACAGGTTGTTACTAACTAGCAGACGTAACATAAGTACATGTTCCGCGTAAGTATTATCTAAACGCGAATTGACAGCTCTAGTTAGGCTGATGGCAAGCCATTTTAACCCAGATAAGTATAGAAAAATTAAAGATATGTATAGAACATGCTATCAATAAATATTCGTTGTCAGGGAATGGTGGATATTTTGATTGCTACGGTAGAATCTTTGAGAACCTGGAGTGTTCATGTTGTATTTCTATCGACATTATTTATGCAAATGGGCTTCAGTACGAAGTATGCAGTTTTTCCGTCGAGAGACAGACACTTTACGTTAGATAAAAAAATTACTTCGTGAGATAAAGAAAAACATGGTTTGATAGAATGACGTTAGGACAATTCCGGTATTTCACAGAAATAATAGAAGTGTATCATTAAACAATATAAATAGGCGCAGCTCTACAAGTAAGATGAAACGTATGGAAACGTACAAAACATTGAACATTTAATAAACATCGATTAATTTTCGTCTAACACGTGTGTAAGATGAGAAAATGTACTCGATTGTTTTCTGATATCGATAGTAAAATACGTATTTATTGCTGTTTGGCCGCAAGTGGCTCAAGGAAACATATCAAGTATATTGGAAAGATACGGTTATCTCATATTGCTCGTAACGTCACTTTTGCGATATGTTGAAGAGTTGTTTCACTAGACGCGTTACTAGAACCATCTACTCCATTATGGCTCGTTGAAAGTTGACAATACCGTAAAGTACGAGAGCGAGCATTGCAACACCTGAACAGGGAAGTTGAAATATTGTTTAAAGTTGCACATGTATCCTTTTGTTTATTATATTGCAGCTTCCTCCGTATGTGATAATTACTTTACCGAAGTAAAACTTTCCAAGCAAAATATGTAAACTTTTCCAGCGGACACAAAACTAGGCTCTATGGTCTTCCTCATCGCGAATAACAGCAGCCGTTGCGATTTCACTGGTATGTTGTACCACAAACCATTATAACTGCAAAATCGGTCCGACATACACACGAAGGAAATGGTATGATAATGCTACGTTCATCTTTACAGATAATTATCATATTTTTATCAAAAGTAAAACTTTTACGTGTCAAAAAACTTTTCACCGATCTCTTTTGAAGTTAAATCTTAAAATCTCCTTACATTTTCTGGCATAACTCAAGACTATGATTTATCATCTTTTGCCCCTCGTAACTATAAATAAGTAAATGGCCCAATTGACCAATTACAAAAGGAACGATTCTCACCACTTCTATCATGTCACCCTGCAATTCTGACGACAGCTGAAACATGCGAATGATTAAATCATGTTTTAATTCTGTAATTCGTTGTGACAAAATTATAATCGTTTATCAGAAAGTAACTACTCACTTGTAATAAAGTTATGCTCATGCCGGTCGTAACTATCAAGAGTTGTACTGCGAAGGATAAGCAGAAAGTGTTTTCGAGCAGGGCAGCGAAACTATAAACGATGGTCATAAACAATTATTACTGCTTATAAGAAAGAATTTGTTACAACTGACAAAGCGTTCTCATTAAAAGTGACTTTAGCATTTGTAGAGCAAAAGATATACAACGCATTACTTACTGGAGGGCCCGCCGGTGAGATTCAATGGAAAACTCGATGTTTTTGACATAAATGTTATCCGAAAACTCAATTAAGCTTTTTTCCGTAATATTTCGTTTATATAACGAATGTTCAAATCTGAAGCTACAAATATTAGCGTGCATATTAATGTATTATACGAACGATTATAAGGATCAAAATCGTCATTTATGTGAAGACAAACATACAAATTCGAAATAAATATTCAGTACCCCACAATTTCGAAGAGACCGCAAACGTGCTCGACGAAAGTGAAGAAGTTGCAGTCGTGTGCGACCAATCCGGTAATACATACAAAAGCACCGATTATCAGATGGACAAAAATATAATAAAAATATTCTTCCTCGTCGACGAAGTAGTTTGCCGGACACGGCAATATTATCGGACGACTTTCATTCAAACGAGATACAATGTCCATGAAACGTGGCACGAGAACCATGCATCCGAATATAAAGGAAATCGAATATATGCTTGCTACAAAGAGTTTTATTACGAAACAACGAAGATGCTGCTTTTATTTTCCTATTCATTAAAAACAAATTCTACAACGATCAAGTATATTTCATATTACAACTCGCTTCATCTCTTTCATTATACTGCAAAAAATGTGTTTCTCTAACTATCATTTATTAAATAAGAAATTCTTACTAGCATAGTAAAACGAGTAGGATCTACCAGTTTCAGCGTATTTCTTCATGATAACAAATTCTTCTTCACAACGCAGTACATTCCAGTCTGAGTGCAAGTGTTCTAAGATGCCTTTAATCTACAAGTATCATCAATGTATTCAAGATATCACAAATATATTTCAATGTTTGCACAAAGAGATTAATAGTATTTAAGTTTCAACTGAAAATTTCGCACACAGAAGTCACTATTATCTGTAGATATGATCTAATGTACCTTCTGCCTATTAAAATGGTACGTGAATATTTTCACCAACACTATTCCCGTCATCATATTCATAGGTAAAGTTTTAAAAACGCACTGTATTGTGTCGCAGACGAAATAGTTTGCTATCTACAAAATTAGTTAGGTTTTTGATTAGGATTTATCGGGATGATGGATGTCCACTCGAGAGGCTAAAAATATCGTATACCGAATTAAATTCAAACATGAAACTGCGATCACTTTAGCCCAAAATCTCAACGATCGTTCACCGTCGATTCTCGCGGGACTTTCGACAATAATTAATATTACCTGTACAAACATAATAGAAATATCACACACAATGATAACACCCATATGAAGCAGCCTGTTTCTGAACTTGTCATAAGGCCACAAACCACTGAGTAGCAAAAGTTTTCTACATAGCTTGTAACAATCATATCTACAGTCCGTTTGGAAGCGATCCATATTTCCTAAGGAGACTGTTTCTCTTTCGTATCACACACTCATTTGAATGTCGAGCTTCCCTCTTCGAATTCCCGCCACGGAAAATCAATAAAGAATTTATCATGTCACTCTTCTTCTTTGCCCGGCGCATTCGGTGCAACACAGGTTGTTACTAACTAGCAGACGTAACATAAGTACATGTTCCGCGTAAGTATTATCTAAACGCGAATTGACAGCTCTAGTTAGGCTGATGGCAAGCCATTTTAACCCAAAAGATATGTATAGAACATGGTATCAATAAATATTCGTTGTCAGGGAATGGTGGATATTTTGATTGCTACGGTAGAATCTTTGAGAACCTGCAGTGTTCATGCTGTATTTCTATCGACGTTATTTATGCAAATGGGTTACAGTACGAAGCAGTACGTATGCAGTTCTTCCGTCGAGAGACAGACACTTTACGTTAGAAAAAAGAATTACTTCGTGAGATAAAGAAAAACATGGTTTGATAGAATGACGTTAGGACAATTCCGATATTTCACAGAAATAATAGAAGTGTATCATTAAACAATATAAATAGGTGCAGCTCTACAAGTAAGATGAAACGTATGGAAACGTACAAAGCATTGAACGTTTAATAAACATCGGTTAATTTTCTTCTAACACGTGCGTGAGATGAGAAAATGTATTCGGTTGTTTTCTGATATCGATAGTAAAATACGTATTTATTGCTGTTTGGCCGCAAGTGGATCAAGAAAACATATCAATTGGAGAGATATTGGAGAGATATTGGAGAGATATAGTTATCTCTTATTGCTCGTAACGTCACTTCTGCGATATGTTGAAGAGTTGTTTCACTAGACGAGTTACTAGAATCATCTACTCCATTATGGCTCGTTGAAAGTTGACAATACCGTAAAGTACGAAAGCGAGCATTGCATGACCTGAACAGGGAAGTTGAAAAATTGTTTAAAGTTGCACATGTATCCCTTTGTTTATTATATTGCAGCTTCCTCCATATGTGATAATTACTTTACCGAAGTAAAACTTTCCAAGCAAAATATGTAAATTTTTCCAGCGGACACAAAACTAGGCTCTATGGTCTTCCTCAGCGCGAACAACAGCAGTCGTTGCGAATTCACTGGTATGGTGTACCACAAACCATTATAACTGCAAAATCGGTCCGACATACACACGAAGGAAATGGTATGGTAATGTTACGTTCATCTTTACAGATAATTATTATATTTTTATCAAAAGTAAAACTTTTACGTGTCAAACAACTTTTCACCGATCTCTTTTGAAGTTAAATCTTAAAATCTTCTTACATTTTCTGGCATAACTCAAGACTATGATTTATCATCTTTTGCCCCTCATAACTGTAAATAAGTAAATGGCCCAATTGACCAATTACAAAAGGAACGAATCTCACCACTTCTATCATGTCACCCTGCAATTCTGACGAGAGCTGAAACATGCGAATGATTAAATCATGTTTTAATTCTGTAATTCGTTGTGACAAATTTATAATCGTTTATCAGAAAGCAACTACTCACTTGTAACAAAGTTATGCTCATGCCGGTCGTAACTATCAAGAGTTGTACTGCGAAGGATAAGCAGAAAGTGTTTTCGAGCAGGGCAGCGAAACTATAAACGATGGTCATAAACAATTATTACTGCTTATAAGAAAGAATTTGTTACAACTGACAAAGCGTACTTATTAAAAGTGACTTTAGCATTTGTAGAACAAAAGATATACAACGCATTACTTACTGGAGGGCCCGCTGGTGAGCTTCAATGGAAAACTCGATGTTTTTGACATAAAATTTATCCGAAACCTCAATCCGAACACTCAAGCTCTTTTCCGTAATATTTCGTTTATATAACAAATGTTCAAATCTGAAGCTGCAAACATTAGGGTGCATATTGATGTATTATACGAACGATTATAAGGACCACAATTGTCATTTATGTGAAGACAAACATACAAATTCAAAATAAATATTCAGTACCCCACAATTTCGAAGAGGCCGCAAACGTGTTCGACGAAAGTGAAGAAGTTGCAGTCGTGTGCGAGAAATCCGGTAATACATACAAAGGCACCGATTGTCAGATGGACAAAGATATAATAAAAATATTCTTCCTCGTCGACGAAGTAGTTTACCGGACACGGCAATATTATCGGACGACTTTCATTCAAAGGAGACACAATGTCCATGAAACGTGGCACGAGAACCGTGCATACGAATATAAAGGAAATCGAATATATGCTTGCTACAAAGAGTTTTATTACGAAACAACGAAGATGCTGCTTTTATTTTCCTATTCATTAAAAACAAATTCTACAACGATCAAGTATATTTCATATTACAACTCGCTTTATCTCTTTCATTATACTGCAAAAAATGTGTTTTTCTAACTACCATTTATTAAATAAGAAATTCTTACTAGCATAGTAAAACGAGTAGGATCTACCAGTTTCAGCGTATTTCTTCATGATAACAAATTCTTCTTCACAACGCAGTACATTCCAGTCTGAGTGCAAGTGTTCTAAGAGGCCTTTAATCTACAAGTATCATCAATGTATTCAAGATATCTCAAATATATTTTCAAATTTACACAAAGAGATTAATAGTCGTCAAGTGTCAACTGAAAATTTCGCACACAGAGGTCACTATTATCTGTAGATTTGAACTAATGTACCTTCTGCCTATTAAAATGGTACGTGAATATTTTCACCAACACCATTACCGTCATCATATTCATAGGTAATGTTTTAAAAACGCACTGTATTGTGTCGCAGACGAAATAGTTTGCTATCTACAAAATTAGTTAAGTTTTTGATTAGGATTTATCGGGATGATGGATGTCCACTCGAGAGGCTAAAAATATCGTATACCGAATTAAATTCAAACATGAAACTGCGATTTTACTTTAACCTAAAGTCTCAACAACCGTTCACCACCGATTCTCGCGGGACTTGTGATAATTAATATTACCTGTGCAAACATAATAGAAATATCAAATACAATGATAACACCCATATGAAGCAGCCTGTTTCTGAACTTGTCATAAGGCCACAAACCAGTGAGTAGCAAAAGTTTTCTACATAGCTTGTAACAATCATATCTACAGTCCGTTTGGAAGCGATCCATATTTCCTAAGAAGACTGTTTGTCTTTCGTATCACACACTCATTTGAATATCGAGCTTCCCTCTTCGAATTCTCGCCACGGAAAATCAATAAAGAATTTATCATGTCACTCTTCTTCTTTGCCCGGTGCATTCGGTGCAACACAGGTTGTTACTAACTAGCAGACGTAACATAAGTACATGTTCCGCGTAAGTATCTAAATGCAAATTGACAGCTCTAGTTAGGCTGATGGCAAACCGTTTTAACCAAAGATATATATAAAACATGCTATCAATAAATATCCGTTGTCAGGGAATGGTGGATATTTTGATTGCTACGGTAAAATCTTTGAGAACCTGCAGTGTTCATGTTGTATTTCTATCGACATTATTTATGCAAATGGGCTTCAGTACGAAGTATGCAGTTTTTCCGTCGAGAGACAGACACTTTACGTTAGATAAAAAAATTACTTCGTGAGATAAAGAAAAACATGGTTTGATAGAATGACGTTAGGACAATTCCGGTATTTCACAGAAATAATAGAAGTGTATCATTAAACAATATAAATAGGCGCAGCTCTACAAGTAAGATGAAACGTATGGAAACGTACAAAACATTGAACATTTAATAAACATCGGTTAATTTTCGTCTAACACGTGTGTAAGATGAGAAAATGTACTCGGTTGTTTTCTGATATCGATAGTAAAATACGTATTTATTGATGTTTGGCCGCAAGTGGCTCAAGGAAACATATCAAGTATATTGGAAAGATACGGTTATCTCATATTGCTCGTAACGTCACTTTTGCGATATGTTGAAGAGTTGTTTCACTAGACGAGTTACTAGACTCATAGACTGTCCATTATGGCTCGTTGAAAGATGACAATACCGTAAAGTACGAGAGCGAGCATTGCAACACCTGAACAGGGAAGTTGAAAAATTGTTTAAAGTTGCACATGTATCCTTTTGTTTATTATATTGCAGCTTCCTCCATATGTGATAATTACTTTACCGAAGTAAAACTTTCCAAGCAAAATATGTAAATTTTTCCAGCGGACACAAAACTAGGCTCTATGGTCTTCCTCATCGCGAACAACAGCAGCCGTTGCGATTTCACTGGTATGTTGTACCACAAACCATTATAACTGCAAAATCGGTCCGACATACACACGAAGGAAATGGTATGATAATGCTACGTTCATCTTTACAGATAATTATTATATTTTTATCAAAAGTAAAACTTTTACGTGTCAAAAAACTTTTCACCGATCCCTTTTGAAGTTAAATCTTAAAATCTCCTTACATTTTCTGGCATAACTCAAGACTATGATTTATCATCTTTTGCCCCTCATAACTGTAAATAAGTAAATGGCCCAATTGACCAATTACAAAAGGAACGAATCTCACCACTTCCATCATGTCACCCTGCAATTCTGACGAGATCTGAAACATGCGAATGATTAAATCATGTTTTAATTCTGTAATTCGTTGTAACAAATTTATAATCATTTCTCAGAAAGCAACTGCTCACTTGTAATAAACTTATGCTCATGCCGGTCGTAGCTATCAAGAGTTGTACTGCGAAGGATAAGCAGAAAGTGTTTTCGAGCAGGGTAGCGAAACTATAAACGATGGTCATAAACAATTATTACTGCTTATAAGAAAGAATTTGTTACAACTGACAAAGCGTACTCATTAAAAGTGACTTTAGCATTTGTAGAGAAAAAGATATACAATGCATTATTTACTGGAGGGCCCGCCGATGAGCTTCAATGGAAAACTCGATGTTTTTGACATAAATGTTATCCGAAAACTCAATCAAGCTTTTTTCCGTAATATTTCGTTTATATAACAAATGTTCAAATCTGAAGCTGTAAACATTAGCGTGCATATTAATGTGTTCATGTGCATTCCCGCCATTAAATTATACAAACGATTGTGAGAACCAAAATTGTCATTTACCAGGTCTGTAAATATGAAACCGGACTTTGCCCATAGATGGCCCTAGCTGTAAATGTAGTTACCGTCAAACCGCGTCATTAGCGCCATTTTCATTTATTGACATCTGACAAAGATTTTCAACTCACAACAATACAAGTTTCATACAACAGCATAGTTTGTAATAGCGTTGAATATGTCGAATTTTGTGCCTGGGAGCTGCGATTTGCGAACAGCATTGATTTTCTGTTACCATCTGAAGAAAACTGCTGCAGAATCGCATCGAATGTTTGTCGAAGCTTACGGTGAGCATGCTCTTGGTAAATCACAGTGCTTTGAGTGGTTTAAAAAATTCAAACGTGGCGATTTTGACGTGAGAAACGAAGAACGTGGAAGACCACCGAAAAAGTTTGAAGACAGCGAATTGCAAGCATTGTTGGATGAGGATGACGCTCAAACGCAACAACAACTCGCGGATCAATTAAATGTGACACGAGAAGTCATCTCCATACGTTTGAAAGCCATGGGAAAGATCCAGAAGATGGGAAAATGGGTTCCACATGAACTGAATGAAAGACAGCAGGAAAACCGAAAAACCACTTGCGAAATGCTGCTCGCCAGGTACAAAAGAAAGTCATTTCTCCATCGAATTGTGACTGGCGATGAAAAATGGATATATTTTGAGAATCCTAAGCGTAAAAGGTCATGGGTAACTCCAGGCGAACCGTCGACATCGACTGCAAGGCCAAATCGCTATGTGCGGAAGACAATGCTCTGTGTTTGGTGGGATCAGAAGGGTGTGATCTATTATGAGCTGCTAAAACCTGGCGAAACCGTTCATACTGAACGCTACCGACAACAAATGATCGATTTGAATCAAGCTTTGCGTGAAAAACCACCAGAATATCAAAAAAGGCAACACAAAGTGATTTTGCTTCATGATAATGCACCATCACACACAGCAAAACTGGTCAAGGAAACGATTGAGGTGTTTGGTTGGGAAATACTTTCGCATGCGGCTTACTCACCAGACTTGGCTCCGTCCGATTACTACTTATTTGCATCGATGGGACACGCACTTGCTGAGCAGCGCTTCACTTCTTACGAAAATGTACGAAAATGGCTCGATGACCGGTTTGCCTCAAAAGAGCAACAGTCTTTTTAGCGTGGCATCCACAAATTGTCAGACAGGTGAGAAAAATGTATAGCTAGCGATGGGCAATACTTCGAATAAAATATTTTTTATTATTTTCATACAATAAACGTGTATTTTCGATACAAAAATTCCGGTTTCATATTTACATATCTGGTACATGACGACAAGGAACACATTACAAGCTCTTGAGATAAATATTCAGTACTTACCCCACAATTTCGAAGAGGCCGCAAACGTGCTCGGTGAAAGTGAAGAAATTGCAGTCATGCGCGAGCACTCCGGTAATACATATAAGACCACCGATTATCATATGGACAAAAATATAATAAAAATATTCTTCCTCGTCGACGAAATAGTTTGCCGGACACGGCAATATTATCGGACGACTTTCATTCAAAGGAGACACAATGTCCATGAAACGTGGTACGAGAACCGTGCATCCGAATATAAGGGTAAGCGAATATACGCTTGCTACAAAAAGTTTTATTACGAAACAACGAAGATGCTGCTTTTATTTTCCAATTCATTAAACAAATTCAACAACGATCAAGTATATTTCATATTACAACTCGCTTTATCTCTTTCATTATACCGCAAAAAATGTGTTTCTATAACTATCATTTATTAAATAAGAAATTTTTACTGGCATAGTAAAACGAGTAGAATCTACCAGTTTCAGCGTATTTCTTCATGATAACAAATTCTTCTTCACAATGCAGTACATTCCAGTCTGAGTGCAAGTGTTCTAAGAGGCCTTTAATCTACAAGCGTCATCAATATATCAAGATATCACAAATATATTTTCAATGTTTACACAAAGAGGTTAATAATAGTCGTCAAGATTCAACTGAAAATTTCGCACACAGAAGTCACTTATATCTGTAGATTTGAACTAATGTACCTTCTGCTTATTAAAATGGTACGTGAATATTTTCACCAACACCATTACCGTCATCATATTCAGAGGTAAAGTTTGAAAAACGCACTGTATTGTGTCGCAGACGAAATAGTTTGCTATCTACAAAATTAGTTAGGTTTTTGATTAGGATTTATCGGGATGATAGATGTCCACTCGAGAGGCTAAAAATATCGTATACCGAATTAAATTCAAACATGAAACTGCGATTTTACTTTAACCTAAAATCTCAACAACCGTTCACCACCGATTCTCGCGGGACTTGTGATAATTAATATTACCTGTGCAAACATAATAGAAATATCAAATACAATGATAACACCCATATGAAGCAGCCTGTTTCTGAACTTGTCATAAGGCCACAAACCAGTGAGTAGCAAAAGTTTTCTACATAGCTTGTAACAATCATATCTACAGTCCGTTTGGAAGCGATCCATATTTCCTAAGGAGACTGATCTTCTTTCGTATCACACACTCATTTGAATATCGAGCTACCTTCTACGAATTCTCGCCACGGAAAATCAATAAAGAATTTGTCATGTCACTCTTCTTCTTTGCCCGGCGCATTCGGTTGTTACTAACTAGCAGACGTAACATAAGTACATGTTCCGCGTAAGTATTATCTAAACGCGAATTGACAGCTCTAGTTAGGGTGATGGCAAGCCGTTTTAACCCAAAAGATATGTATAGAAGACGATATCAATAAATATTCGTTATCAGGGAATGGTGAATATTTTGATTGCTACGGTAGAATCTTTCTACGGTAGAAAACCTGCAGTGTTCATGCTGTATTTCTATCGAGATTATTTATGCAAATGGGCTTCAGTACGAAGTATGCAGTTTTTCCGTCGAGAGACAGACACTTTACGTTAGAAAAAAGAATTACTTCGTGAGATAAAGAAAAACATGGTTTGATAGAATGACGTTAGGGCAATTCCAGTATTTCACATTAAACAATATAAATAGGCGCAGCTCTACAGGTAAAACGAAACGTATAGAAACATACAAAACACTGAACGTTTAATAAACATCGGTTAATTTTCGTCTAACACATGTGTGAGATGTGGAAATGTATTCGATTATTCTCTAATGTCGATAGTAAAATATGTATTTATTACTATTTGCTCGTAAGTGGCTCAAGAAAACATATCAAGTATATTGGGGAGATACGATTATCTCATATTGCTCGTAACGTCACTTCATGTTGAAGTAGCTTTACTAGACGAGTCACTAGAATCATCGACTGTCCATTATGGCTCGTTGAAAGATGACAATACCGTAAAGTACGAAAGCGAGCATTGCATGACCTGAATAGGGATGTTGAAAAATTGTTTAAAGTCGCACACGTATCCTTTTGTTTATTACATTGCAGCTTTCTCCGTATGTGACAATTACTTTACCGAAGTAAAACTTTCCAAGCAAAATATGTAAACTTTTCCAGCGGTCATAAAACTAGGCTCTATGTTCTTTCTCATTACGAACAACAGCAGCCGTTGCGATTTCACTGGTATAGTGTACCACAAACCATTATAACTGCAAAATTAGTTCATACACACGAAGGAAATGGTATGGACAATAATGTTATGTTTGTCTCTACAGATAATTATCATATTTTCATCAAAAGTATAACTTTACGTGTCGAAAAAATTTATGTCACCGATCTCTTTTGAAGTTAAATCTACTTAAAATCTCCTTACATTTTCTGGCACAACTCAAGACTGTGATTTATCAACTTTTGCCCCTGGTAACTGTAAATAAATAAATGAGCCAATTGACCAATTATGTAAGGAACGAGTCTCACCATTTCCACCATATCACCCTGCAATTCTGACGAGAGCTGAAACATGCGAAAAATTAAATCATGTCTTAATTCTATAGCTTGGCGATGTGTTTCTAATCGTCTTTTGGAAAGCAACTCACTTGTATTAAAGTTATGCTCATGTTGGTCGTAATTATCAAGAGTTGTATTGCGAATGATAAGCAGAATGTGTTTTCGAGCAGGGTAACGAAACTGTAAACGATAGTAATAAACAATTATTACTGCTTATAAGGAAGAATTTGTTATAACTAACAAAGCGTACTCATTAAAAGTAACTTTAGTATTTGTAGAGCAAAAGATATATTGAGTGTGTGAATTAATTCGGTCCATCTGACGGTCAATTGCTGCTGTAATTTTCTAACTTGTAATTTCTGCAAAAAGCTTTATTTTTTAGTTTTGATATCTGGCAATAATATTCAGTTGATAAACGTTCGGGTTTGTAACAATAACATCGTGTTTATCTGATTCGAAAATGTCGAAATTCGAGCCAAGAAAGCATCATTTCCGGGAAGTTCTCATTTTCTGTTTTCATTTGAAGAAAACAGCTGCTGAAGCTCATTGAATGCTCGTAGAAGCTTATAGTGAAAGTGCTCCCACCGATAAATCATGCGGAGAATGGTCTCGACGTTTCAAAAGTGATGATTTCAGTGTTGATGACAAACGACACTGAACCGTCGTCCAGGTCAGCCGAAGAAGTTCGAGGACGAGGAATTGCAGGCGCTCATCGATAAAGATCCGTGTCAATCGCAACATGAGCTCGCACAATTGTTGAATGTTGATCGATCATCAATTTCTATGCGTTTGGCAGCTATGGGATCACATTTACAAAGAAGGAAGATGGGAGCCATACGCACTGAAAGAAATAGATATCGAAAGACGAAAAGCCATGTCTGAAATCTTGCCCGCCAGGCAAAATAGAAAAGGTTTTTTGCGTCATATTGTGACTGCAGGCGAAAAGTGGATATATTTCGATAATCCCAAACGAAGGAAATCCATTAGCGACCCAGGAAAACCATCCACATCGATACCAAAACGGAATATTCACGGCATGAAAGTAATGCTCTGTATATGGTGGGACCGGAAGGGTGTAATGTATCATGAACTATTAAAACAGAGCCAAACCATCACTGCCGAACTTTACCAGCAACATTTAATCCGTTTGAACAACGTATTGAAGAATAAACGGCCGGAATGTGCAAAGAAACACGATAAAGTGATCTTCCAGCGATCCACGATAACGCTCGGCCACATGTTGGAAAGATTGTGAAGGCCACCTTGGGAGCATTTGGCTGGGACGTTTTACCTCATCCGCCGTATTCACCAGACATTGCTCCATCCGATTATCACTTGTTCAGATCGATGGCACACGGGTTTTCGGACAGCACTTCAACAATTATGAAGAAATAGAGAAATGGCTCAATGAATGGATCGCTTCGAAGGACGAGTCGTTTTTCCGTCACGGAATGCAACAACTGCCAGACAGATGGGAAAACATAATAGCAAGCGATGGCAAATACTTTGATTAGTGTATTTTCTCATGTTTTTTTTCATACTAAAGTCTTTTTTTGGAAGAAAAAAACCCGACCGAATTAATTCACACACCTAATACGATGCATTACTTACTGCAGGGCCCGCCGGTGAGCTTGAATGGAAAACTCGATGTTTTTGACGTACACGTCATCCGAAAGCTCGATCACATTCCTTTTCATAATATTTCGTTTATATAACAAATGTTCGAGCCTGAAACTGCAAACATTAGTGTGCATATTAATGGGTGTATGTGTAACCTTACGAAAACCAAAACTGTCATTTATGTGAAGACAAAGAACATACAAATTCGAAATAAATATTCAGTACCCCACAATTTCGAAGAGGCCGCAAACGTGCTCGACGAAAGTTAAGAAGTTGCAGTCGTGTGCGACCAATCCGGTAATACATACAAAAGCACCGATTATCAGATGGACAAAAATATAATAAAAATATTCTTCCTCGTCGACGAAGTAGTTTGCCGGACACGGCATCATTATCGGACGACTTTCATTCAAAGGAGACACAACGTCCATGAAACGTGGCACGAGAACCGTGCATCCGAATATAAAGGTAATCGAATATATGCTTGCTACAAAAAGTTTTATTACGAAACAACGAAGATGCTGCTTTTATTTTCCTATTCATTAAAAACAAATTCTACAACGATCAAGTATATTTCATATTACAACTCGCTTTATCTCTTTCATTATACTGCAAAAAATGTGTTTCACTAACTATCATTTATTGAATAAGAAATTCTTACCAGCATAATAAAACGAGTAGGATCTACCAGTTTCAGCGTATTTCTTCATGATAACAAATTCTTCTTCACAATGCAGTACATTCCAGTCTGAGTGCAAGTGTTCTAAGAGGCCTTTAATCTACAAGCGTCATTAATATATTCAAGATATCATAAATATATTTCCAATGCTTAAACAAAGAGATTAATAGTCGTCAAGTTTCAACTGAAAGTTTCGCTCACAGAAGTTACTTGTATCTGTAGCTTAGAACTAACGTACCTTCTGCCTATTAAAATGGTACGTGAATATTTTCACCAATACTAGTAGCGTCATCATATTCATAGGTAAAGTTTTAAAAATGCACTGTATTGTGTCGCAGGCGAAATAGTTTGCTATCTAGAAAATTAGTTAGGTTTCTGATTAGGATTTTTCGAGATAATGGATGTCTATTCGAGAGGCTAAAAATATCGTATACCGAATTAAATTCAAACATGAAACTGCGATTTCACTTTAACCTAAAATCTCAACAACCCGTCACCACCGATTCTCGCGGGACTTGTGATAATTAATATTACCTGTACAAACATAATAGAAATATCACACACAATGATAACACCCATACGAAGCAGCCTTCTTCTGAGCTTCTCATAAGGCCACAGCCCACTCAGAAGCAAAAGTTTTTTACACAGCTTGTAACAATCATATCTGCAGTCCGTTTGGAAGCGATCCATATTTCCTAAGGAGACTGTTTCTTTTTTCATATCATACACTCATATGAAAATCGAGCTTTCCTCTTGGGACTCTCGCCACAGAAAATTCATAAATAATTTATCATGTCACTCTTCTTCTTTGCCCGGCGCATTCGGTGCAACACAGGTTGTTACTAACTAGTAGACGTAATATAAATACATATTCCGCGTAAGTATTATCTAAACGCGAATTGTCAGCTCTAGTTAGGCTGATGGCAAGCCGTTTTAACCCAAACGGTATAGAACATGCTATCGGTAAATATTCATTGTCACTGAATGCCGGATGCTTTGATTGCTACGTTCGAATTTTCGAAAACACGCAATGTTCATGCTGTAAGTATGTATTTCTACACATATTATTTATGCAAGTGGTCTTCAGTACGAAGTACATAGCTCATTCGTCTAAAGACGGACACTTCGAGTTAGAAAATTATTTCGTGAGCTAAAGAAAAACATAGTTTGAGAGAGTGACATTTAAACAATTCCGTCATTTTACAGAAATAACAGAAGTGTATCATGAACGAATATGGGCGCAGTTCTACAAGTAAGATGAAACGTGTAGAAACGTACGAAGCATTGAACAGTTCATAACCGTCGGTTAATTTTCGCCTAATACGTGCGTGAGGTGGGAAAATGTACTCGGTTATACTCTAATATCTACAGTAAAATATATATTTATTGCTGTTTGGCCGCAAGTGGCTCAAGAAAACATATCAAGTATATTGGAGAGATATGATTATCTTATATTGCTCGCAACGTTACTTCTACGATATGTTGGACAATTGTTTTACTAGACGAGTTACTAGACTCATAGACTGTCCATTACGGCTCGTTGAAAGATGACAATACCGTAAAATACGAGATCGAACATTGCATAACCTGAATAGGGACGTTGAAAAATTGTTTAAAGTCGCACACGTATCCTTTTGTTTATTATATTGCAGCTTTCTTCATATATGATAATTACTTTACCGAAGTAAAATTTTCCAAGCAAAATATATAAATTTTTCCGGCGGTCACAAAACTAGGCACTATGTTCTTTCTCATCGCGAACAACAGCAGCCGTTGCGATTTCACTGGTATGGTGTACCACAAACCATTATAACTGCAAAATCAGTCTGACATACACACGAAGGAAATGGTATGATAATGCTATGTTCATCTTTATAGATAATTATTATATTTCCATCAAAAGTATAACTTTCCATCAAAAGTGTAGAAAAAACTTATGTCACCGGTCTGCTTTGAAGTTTAAATTTTCTTAAGGTCTTACATTTTCTCGCACAACCCAAGACTATGATTTATCATCTTTTGCCCCTGATAACTGTAAATAAGTAAATGGGCCAATTGACCAATTACAAAAGGAACATATCTCACCACTTCCATCATGTCACCCTGCAATTCTGACGAGAGCTGAAACATGCGAAAAATTAAATCATGTCTTAATTCTGTAACTTGATGACGTGATAAGTTTATAACCGTTTTTCGTAAAACAACTCACTTGTATTAAAGTTATGCTCATGATGATAGTAACTATCAAAAGTTGTATTGCGAAAGATAAGCAGAAAGTGTTTTCGAGCAGGGCAACGAAACTGTAAACGACAGTCATAAACAATTATTACTGCTTATAAGAAAGAATTTCTTACAACTGACGAAGCGTACTCATCAAAAGTAACTTTAGTATTTGTAGAGCAAACAATACACAATACATTACTTACTGCAGGGCCCGCCGATGAGCTTGAATGGAAAACTCGATATTTTTTACATACACGTCATCCGAAAGCTCGATCATATTCTTTTCCGTAATATTTCGTTTATATAATAAATTTTCGAGTCTGAAGCTGCAAACATTAGTATTTATATTAATGGGTTGATGTGCTACGTTACGAAAAACAAAATTGTCATTTATGTGGACAAGAAACATACAAGTTCAAAATAAATATTCAATACCCCACAATTTCGAAGAGGCCGCAAACGTGCTCGGTGAAAGTGAAGAAATTGCAGTCATGCGCGAGCAATCCGGTAATACATACAAAAGCACCGATTATCAGATGGACAAAGATATAATAAAAATATTCTTCCTCGTCGACGAAGTAGTTTACCGGACACGGCATCATTATCGGACGACTTTCATTCAAAGGAGACACAACGTCCATGAAACGTGGCACGAGAACCACGCATCCGAATATAAAGGTAATCGAATATATGCTTGCTACAAAAGGTCTTATTACGAAACAACGAAGATGCTGCTTTTATTTTCCTATTCATTAAACAGATTCTACAACGATCAAGTATATTTCACATCACAACTCGCTTTATCTCTTTCATAATACCGCAAAAAATGTGTTTCTATAACTATCATTTATTAAATAAGAAATTCTTACTGGCATAGTAAAACGAGTAGGATCTACCAGTTTCAGCGTACTTCCTCATGATAACAAATTCTTCTTCGTAACAGAGTGCATTCCAATCTGAGTGCAAGTGTTCTAAGAGGTCTTTAATCTACAAGTGTCATCAATGTATTCAAGATATCACAAATATATTTTCAATGCTTACGCAATGAGATTAACCGCCGTCAAGTTTCAACTGAAAGTTTCGCTCACAGAAGTTACTTGTATCTGTAGATTAGAACTAATGTACCTTCTGCCTATTAAAATGGTACGTGAGTAACTTCACCAACACTATTACCGTCATTATGTTCATAGGTAAAGTTTTAAAAATGCACTGTATTGTGTCGCAGACGAAATAGTTTGCTATCTAGAAAATTAATTAGGTTTCCGATTAGGATTTTTCGAGATGATGGATGTCTATCCGAGAGACTAAGAAGATCGTATACCGAATTAAATTCGAACATGAGACTTCGATCACTTTAACCCAAAATCTCAACGATCGTTCACCATTGATTCTCGCGGGACTTGTTACGTAAATTAATGTTACCTGCACAAACATAATAGAAATATCATATACAATGATAACACCCATATGAAGCAGCCTGTTTCTGAGCTTGTCATAAGGCCACAGACCAGTGAGTAGCAAAAGTTTTCTACACAGCTTGTAATATTCATAATTGCTACTGGTTCGAATAGGATCCATATTTCCTAAGGAGACTGTTGTTCTTTCACGTTTCACGCTCATTTGAATGTCAAGCTTTCCCCTTAGAATTCTCGCCACGGAAAATAAATATTTTATGATGTCGCTTCCCTTCCTTGCCCGATACGTACTACATAGCACGGGTTGTCATAACTAAATAGATGCCGCGTAATTATACGTCTTGCATACGTGTTACATAGATGTGAATGGATAGCTTTTGTTAAGCAAACCGCTTCATTTCGCATAAAACACGCTGTCAGGTTCTATAATTTGCGTTGTCACGGAATAACGGATATCGCAATTGCTATGATAGGATATCATGTAACATATAGTGTTGTTAAGTTGAGAGTGTATCCCTATCGAAGTTTTTGTATTATTAAACGTGCTGTATTTATGCGTGTAATTGAAGTATAACCACTTCTTCCTAGGAATACGGATGAGAGGATACATGAAGGCAAAAGAGCTGGTAGTGGATAAAAAACTGCAAGAGTGGTTAGCTTTAACACACAATTATGTTTCTTTTTCTATGTAATACTCTCCTATTCATGTTCAAAAACCACCTCTCTAGCTTTTGCAAGATAGACCCTCCTCCCTCGTGCCTATTGAGAATAATATAATAGGAAATGCAGTCCGTATTGTCCGTAACATGGATAACTTGGCAAGTCGGTAAAGTATATCCTCTCGGCTAATATATAATGTTAAAAAATTTATATTGTTTTATTTTGGTTTAATACAAGTTAAAAATCGATAGAACAATTCTGATGGAATATCGCTGTTATTGAAAGGTGGAGAGTACCGTAAAATAAGACATCGAAGTTTGTAAAACCTTGAAAAGACAGGGACATTTTGTCATTATGCGCGACGGAACGTCCGAATGTCAATGGTCTGTGATGCTGCATATTTTACCGTAGTGAAGCTCTCCAGAGAGAATATGTAAACTTTGCCCGCGCTCAAGACAGTCGGCCGAAGACTCTGCATCATCGTTAATATAAGGAGCTTCCGTGACTTCAACGGTGCCTTGTACCACAAGCTATTGTATCTGTAATGTTTCGAAGGTGCGCGCGATGTAAGTTCGGCAGGTGCTAGAAATCAGGTAGTTTCGAGGCAAGCTATACTAGTGTGATCAAAAAGTATCCAAATTTTATTTTTTAAAAATCGCGGGTAAACTATAAATCAAATCCGTTTGCTTTCTTAAGTTGGTACACACGTCCTTCACATTTGGTGAAAAAATCATGGTGTTCCTTCAAGCCGTTTGAAAGTGGCAGTTGTTTATGTCATTGAAGATTGTTGTGCATGGCAATTTTTACGATGTCGAAAAATATGGAGCAAAGAATTTCTTTGAAATTGTGTTGCGAACAAGATTTCGTTCACAAACGCATTCGAAATGTTGCAGAAAGCTTATGGCGATGATTGTTTATCGAAAACGAGTACATTTGAGTGGTTTAAGAAGTTCCAAGAAGGGCGAGAATCCGTTGAAGACGACCCACGCTCTGGAAAACCATCAACGTCACCGGATGACGCTCACATTGAGAAAGTGAAAGAATTGGTGCTCCAAAACCGTCGATTGACTGTGCGAGAGATAGCAGATGAAGTTGGAATATCATTTTGGAATTTGGATCGTGCCAGCACATTTTGTCCAATATACCAGGTATGTAAATAGGAAACTGGAATTTTTTCATAGAAAATACACGTTTATTGTATGAAAATGATAAAAAATATTTTATTCGAAGTATTGCCCATCGCTAGCTATACATTTTTCCCACCTGTCTGACAATTTGTGGATGCCACGGCAAAAAAGCTGTTGCTCTTTTGAGGCAAACCAGTCATCGGGTCATTTTCGTACATTTTCGTAAGAAGTGAAGCGCTGCTCAGCAAGTGCGTGTTCCATCGATGCAAATAAGTAGTAATCGGACGGAACCAAGTCTGGTGAGTAAGCCGCATGCGAAAGTATTTCCCAACCAAACACCTCAACCGTTTCCTTGACCAGTTTTGCTGTGTGTGATGGTGCATTATCATGAAGCAAAATCACTTTGTGTTGCCTTTTTTGATATTCTGGTCGTTTTTCACGCAAAGCTTGATTCAAATCGATCATTTGTTGTCGGTAGCGTTCAGTATGAACGGTTTCGCCAGGTTTTAGCAGCTCATAATAGATCACACCCTTCTGATCCCACCAAACACAGAGCATTGTCTTCCGCACATAGCGATTTGGCCTTGCAGTCGATGTCGACGGTTCGCCTGGAGTTACCCATGACCTTTTACGCTTAGGATTCTCAAAATATATCCACTTTTCATCGCCAGTCACAATTCGATGGAGAAATGACTTTCTTTTGTACCTGGCGAGCAGCATTTCGCAAGTGGTTTTTCGGTTTTCCTGCTGTCTTTCATTCAGTTCATGTGGAACCCATTTTCCCATCTTCTGGATCTTTCCCATGGCTTTCAAACGTATGGAGACGACTTCTCGTGTCACATTTAATTGATCCGCGAGTTGTTGTTGCGTTTGAGCGTCATCCTCATCCAACAATGCTTGCAATTCGCTGTCTTCAAACTTTTTCGGTGGTCTTCCACGTTCTTCGTTTCTCACGTCAAAATCGCCACGTTTGAATTTTTTAAACCACTCAAAGCACTGTGATTTACCAAGAGCATGCTGACCGTAAGCTTCGACAAACATTCGATGCGATTCTGCAGCAGTTTTCTTCAAATGGTAACAGAAAATCAATGCTGTTCGCAAATCGCAGCTCCCAGGCACAAAATTCGACATATTCAACGCTATTACAAACTATGCTGTTGTATGAAACTTGTATTGTTGTGAGTTGAAAATCTTTGTCAGATATCAACAAATGGCGCCAATGACGCGGTTTAACGGTAACAACATTGACAGCTAGGGCCATCTATGGGCAAGTTCCGGTTTCATATTTACAGACCTGGTACTGGATATAAAACGGCATCGCGTTTGATTCCGAAAAACCTGGATTTTCTCCAAAATCTCAACGAATGTCGCTCCGCAAGCACCGTATTCACCAGACATGGCCCCCTGCGATTTTTTCTTGTTCCCCCTACTGAAAAAATCTACTGTCCACTTCGCGGACAGCGTTTCGAATCGATTGAGGACATGAAAGGAAAATCGCTGCGTGAATTGAAGGCCATACCGTCTGCCGCATATGAGCGATGTTTTCAGGACTGGATCAAATGTGCGCTGGCATATGTGCGCTGCAAGCAATGGGGACTACTTTGAAGGAGACTATAAGAATTTTGATGATTGTAATTTTGATTTTTAAAAATAAACTTCGGATACTTTTTGATCACAGTAATATTAGGTAAATCGGAAAGTTCCGTCCATCTAGCGGCAAGTAGCTATAGCTAGAACTATCGTTAATCTCTAATATCTAAACGAAGCTTAATGATTTGTTTTGATATCTGTCAATAACGTTCAGTATATAAAAGTATACGTTTGCATCAATAACATTATTTTTTACTGCATCAAAAATATCGAAATTTGAGCCAAATAAGCGTCATTTGCGCGAAGTGTTAATCTTTTGCTTCAATTTGAAGAAAACTGCAGCTGAAGCTCATCGAATGCTTGTAGAAGGTTTATGGTGATAATGCTCCTTCCGATAAAACATGCAGAGAATGGTTTCGGCGCTTTAAAAGTGGTGATTTTGATGTAGAGGACAAAGAGCGTTCTGGACGGCCAAGAGTATTCGAAGACGAAGAATTGCAGGCAGTGGTGGACGAAGACCCATGTCAAACGCAAATACAACTTGCAGAAGCATTAAATTGTGCTCAATCTGTCATTTCCGATCGTTTGAAAGCCTTAGGAAAGGTTTACAAGGAAGGAAAATGGGTCCCATATGAACTGAAGCCAAGAGACATTGAAAGGCGAAAAACCATCTGCGAAATTCTGCTTGCTAGCTGCTCGCAAAGAAAAGGGGTTTTTACATCGTATCATCACTGGGGATGAAAAATGGATTTATTTTGACAACCCCAAACGTCGAGAAACTATAATATTTACGAACTCGGCCAACCCCGAACATCGACGCCAAAGCGGAATATATCCACGGAAAGAAGGCTCTGTATTTGGTGGGATCAGAAGGGTGTGTTGTACCACAAGCTGTTGAAAAGTGGTCAAACAGTCACAGGGGAACTCTACAGAGAACAAATGATCCGTTTGAGCCGAGCATTGCACGAAAAACGACTAGAATATGAAACGAGACAGCATAAAGTGATTTTGCTTCATGACAACGCTCGGCCTCACGTCACAAAATCTGTCAAGGAAACGTTAGAAGCACTTCGCTGGGAAGTGTTACCCCATGCGGCTTCTTATTCACCAAACTGTGCCCCTTCCGACTACTACTTGTTTCGGCCGATGGCACACGCACTTGCTGACGAATGCTTCAATTTTTATGAAGACGTCGAAAAATGGGTCTCTGACTGGATAGCCTCCAAAGACGAGTCATTCTTTCGCCGCGGAATTCGCTTGCTGACCGAAAGATGGAGAAAAGTCATCGCTAACGATGGACAATATTTCGATTGATGTACTTTTGCATTTTATTTCTGAAATAAAGCCATAAGTTTTGCAAAAAAAAAACGGACGAAACTTTCCGATTGACTTAATAAGACGATCGTCTTACATCTTGTCGCGCATCCGAAGGCTGTGGTCGATCAGCTTCTGGCCCTCGAAACTGAGGCAGAACAAATGAAACAGTTGACCGATGACGTACAATATGTACCTTATTAGTTCCAACATGCCGGCCTCCTGCTGCGTGATCTCGAGTACAAAGGAAAGTGGTGCTTTAGTTTCTCTCTTTCGCAAATTCAGAAAAGATTTTCTAACGCATCAGTACCTGCAACAGGGTGCAGCTCATCGTGCCAATAATTATGAGTAATTGCACAGCAAAGGGTACGGTGAAGGTACTTTCGAGAGTCTGCGCGAACCTGTCGCAGTGAACAAAGAGAAGAGAGACTAATCTAATTGAATCTTATCATTTCCAGATGTTCCCGCATGTACTCGTTTATTCTTCCAAGCAAACCTCGTTGCATCCTCGTCAGTTCCAGGTACTTACTTCAAGGTTTTCCGATGTGTGTGGACGAAGAGCGCGATCTTCTTGCGATAAACATCGTCTAGATTTCCTTTCGCGTCTTCCACTGCATCGTCAGAATTACGAAATAGATCTTCGAAACGAGATCTACGAGTAATTCGACTTTGCCGCTTGAATAAATCGAGCGAATGCACGTTGAACATGTGTTTACTCACACCTTGAAACGATCTCCTTACCCGACCACCGCGAACATACTGCACAGATGCTCGACGTAACTCACGAACATGCAATCATGCGCTACTATTCCGGCCATGACCATCTCCCAGCTGAAGATGGAGTGGCCAAAAATATAAAAGAAATATTTCCTACTGTCCACAAAGTAGTATCCCGGGTACGGCAGCAGTACAGGCCGGGATTCGTTAAGCGGTGATACAATGTCGAGTATAGGTGGTACAATAGACACCGACATGAAAATGTACACCGCCGAGAAGCAGTACACTGCAACGAGAGCGTATCACGAGGTAGAAAGAGGATCCTGCGGGGTATTTATCAAAACTCACCCGGATATAGCAAGGAGAATCGTCTGCAGTTCTCGGCGTACGACCTCATGATTTCGTACTCCTGAGGCGTCTCCAGTTCCTTCCAGTCGACGAACAAGTGTTCGGTGAAGCTCTTAATCTGGCAAAACGTCGATCAATCGCACACTACTTCACGATCCGACGAAACAGATAAATGTCAAGGGGCGGGGGAGGGATAAGAGAGAACCCGAGAGAACATATCCCATGTAGCATAAGATGTCCCGAAGCAATTCTGATCCCACTCGAGACATCCTGGGATCTTCGAAGGAATTTCGAATGCGTTTAGGATAATGCTGGGATGTCTTGTGCTATTTGGATCATTAAATATATGTCCTCATGCGAACAGGCGATTCTCTCTCTCTCTCTCTCTCTCTCTGTCGAAGCTGAATACTCCGTCGCGTCTGTCACGAAACGTACTTGACGAATATTCAATTGAAACGACCACACCTTCACCATACCGACGCTCGTCAACAGGCACGACGTCATTGATTCGAAAATACATTGAAGGTCCTGCTTGCACGTGAATTGATGCGCTATCTGGAAATATCGCGTCAACCTTTTGCGACAAGCTGTTCCGTCGACCACTCAATCGCGTCCCTAAAATTACCTGCGGAACGAATATAGTCAGGACGATCGTGGTCAACAGGACCACGCGGAGCAACCTCGTTCTCGGCTTCAGGTACGGCCACATGCCGGTGAGTAGCGATAAGTTTTGAATGATACCGTAATAATGACTCCAGGAGGCTTCCATGCTTTTCGTGGAAATACTACGTAGTCCAGAACACGCGATCGACTGAATCGATAATTCGCGCGAATAGCGGACTATATGCAGCACATCCGAAATAATATCTCGAGCGCGGCAATCGCGCGTGTCACTCCTCGCGATGATTGACACCCGCGCACATTTTGACACGGCGACACTTACATCCCGCGTCACTGCTGACGCGGAAAGGTTTTTTTTACACGCACCCGTTCTTTATACGTGAAAAGTAGCAATTAGAATGTTCGAGAGAAAATGAGTCCTTCCGACTATGAGGGGAACGAGAGACGCTCTCCTGCCGCGGTCAAGTATCGAGGAGACGCACAATGTAAGAATGACAATTTCTAAGTCGTGTGAGTGACGTCTCTTTCCTTTTTCCTATGACAGAAGAGTTTGCCATTTTCGCACACATCGCCGCAAGAAAAGCAAATTTTTCTCGCGGGTACTTTCCACCGCGTTATCGCCAAGTCGAATTTGCTTCCAGGTAAGAGCTGCCGAATCAGGAATTAAAAACTCTCGACTTCGGTGCTTCTGATGCGTTATAAATATGTTTTCCTTAAACAATATCGAAGACCTACCGAAGACATTTCACCGTACTATCTCGAGCCGATAGCGTCACTTACCTGTGAAGCTCACTTACCTGCGAGTGGCGGAGAAGATCTCGGGATCTGCGTTGGAATTCGCGAGCACCCTCGCCGAGATTAACGTCGAGAACGTATAACACAAGATTTGGTGTACAGGATAGATGACATTTATTTAATTACTTTATCGGCATTATTTATGCTACTGAATGCTATACTCGTAATAGGTATCTATAATTATGTCGATAATCACACACACACATGTGTGAGTTCGAAGATTACGTGAGGTCAGCCGCGAGCTTTACAGTCCGTGAACAGTGTTACAATGAGAGAGTGTGAGAGAAAGAGAGAGAGAGAGAGAGAGAGAGAGAGAGAGAGAGAGAGAGAGAGAGAGAGAAAGAGAGAGAAAGGGAGAGTATGCGTATGTGTAAGTTAATTACAAGGGAGAAGAGAGGGCCGGGAAAGGACGTCGCTCCGAATACGAGATGCGTGCTGCTCGAGCGAATCGTCGACTACGCACGCACACACATACGCACGCAATCAGCCCTCGATCGCGACTCCTCGGATCTGCATGAAGAACCACGTGCGAGTCGATTATTTCTTTTATATATATATATATATATATATATATCTACGTTATGTTCTCTCGTTCGCGCCCTTCGACCGTGATCGATTTCGGGGATCGCTCCCTCTCGATCGCAACGTGTAAACTCGTAGACGGTGCTTAACCACTATCTCGAAATCCGCTCTCGATCCTTTCACCAGCGGTCTCACGCTTCGCAGTTGAGCGCTGGAGAACGTCGCGCAGCCCCGGTCATGGACAAAGTTCGCCGTTGCGTCTCTTCAATCGTTCATCCGAGTCATTCGCTAATACAGTGAAAGTGCGCGCGCACGCTCCTGCGATGAGGACGTTTTTTTTTGTTTTGTTCCTTTCTTACATTCGCTCGCTTCCATATAGGCGTCTCTCTCTCTCTCTCTCTCTCTCTCTCTCTCTCTCTCTCTCTCTCTCTCTCTCTCTCTCTCTCTCTCTCTCTCTCTCTTTCTCTCGAGATATATATAGATTCTTAGATAAAGGATAAGAAGGACGACATAATGGTTAAGTCCAAATACATACATTTAAGAACTTAGCGATATACATGTACAAGGGCGTATATATAACATAAGATCCCGTCGAGAGGAATCACGGTACTCCGATTTGCCGATGTCGCCTGTTCGACAGGATCAAAGAAACTCAAAAATCGAATCGTGTAGTGTCGTGTCGATAGTCATCACGTCTCACGCGCCCAATCGCTCGGCTCTGCTCCTCAATAAACGTGCTTCTCCTTCACGCTTCCCAAGTCTCAAGTCAAACACAACCATCGCACACGCTTGCGCTTTAAAAAACGGAAAAGAAAAAAATACGGAAAAGGAGGAAGCGTGGAAGGTGTGCCCAAAGGACAGATTCGATAAACATCCGAAGGACGCGGAACATCTTGGACTTGGACTGAACACTGCGCGTTGAAGTGTCCTCTGATATTTAAAAGTGGAGAATGAGAGAGAGAGAGAGAGAGAGAGAGAGAGAGAGAGGGAGAGAGAGGGAGGGAGGGGGGAGAGAGAGAGAGAGAGAGAGAGAGAGAGAGAGAGAGAGAGAGAGAGAGAGAGAAAGCGATCGGAATAGCCATCTTTCGCGTTTCTCTGATCTCCTGCTGAAGAGTTAATCGGTCGCGCGCGTTTGTGCGATCCGCGATTCTCGAAAGATAGCGTTTGCGTCGACCTCGTGAAGGGAACGATGCTCTCGAGACACGAGAAGTCTCCCTTGACAAATATTATATACATATATAATTCATGATTAATGATACATCTCAGGGAAGTTCGACGGACTTATACATTATGATAATTTCAGATCGCTGCGCGATATCGTACAGGATGACAACGAGAATGTCGCTGAAAAGCTAAACTCCTCCCGCCCTCCCTCCCCGCGCACACATACGCACACATATTTAAAATCTAATATTATTCCGTCGAATCGTTTTTTCGTACAGTTTCCGTACTGCTCGCTAATATCTCTTGCCTCTATATATATATATATATATATATATATATATATATATTCTCCTCCGTAGATAGCGGTTGAACAATGATCAGTAACATGCTAATTGTCACCCGGGGATGGGAAAAATTGTCTACTGGATCGTGCGACGGGAGATCGTCAAGAGTGAAGTAACGAAGGTGCTTACTGTCGGGCTTGTGTCTAAAAGACGGCATCGCGTATAAAATGTGACGGCGACCTCGCGCACGATAGTCGAGTTCGCCTGCCGGTGTTGCACTCGACCCAACCGCTGACTATTGTATTGCTAAAACGGCGGCCCAGCAATCGTTCACGACCGGTTACAAAGCATTGAAGAGCGTAAGGACTCGAGCGTGTAATCGTCTTGCCAGCATCCGTCGTGCACTAGAGTACAAATACGCGCTAGTATACAAGTATACTAAATATTACAGTCGGTAACTTACCTGACATGATACTGATAAGAGCGTATCGTGTAAGGTAATAGCGATCTCGTTGTAGGAAAAAGCTCTCTCTCTGTTCATTCTCGCGCATTAAATATCTCCTTATAAAAGGTATTCCAGAACTTAAAACCGGAATACGCATACAAATTCGCAATTCTGCTTTACAAATGAACATCCTTGCGGGAGGATCCTCACCCTCGCCTTCGCCTGAAGAATTGTACGCGCGTACTGTACACAATAAAGTATAATATTATCGCCTGTGCGCGAGCGGAAGTAATATCTCTTATCAATTCGACCGACAAATATAATACAAAACCCCCCGCTGACATATGCCTCTATGCGCGTCCGCGTCTGTATTCGAAACAAACGATGTCCAATCGTGATTAGAAGTCGAAATAAGTTAGTCAATTAAAACTGCAACACTACAATGTACAATATAAAAAGATATCACAATACGTTTTCCTCTCCTCTTACTTCCTAATTATCATAATTGCCCATTGTAATAATATAATATAACTCTTATCTTTTTATAATCTATAGCTTTATATATTCCTCGAGATTACTTTCTATTAAACGTACTAAATTACGATTAAACTATACATATATATTGCCGATAGCTCGGTCAGACGCGCCGGTAGTGGTAGTGGTGGTGGTGATGGTGGTGATGGTGATGGTGGTGATGGTGGTGATGGTGGTGGTGGTGGTGGTGGTGGTGGTGGTGGTGGTGGTGATGGTGGTGGTGATAGTGGTTGTTCAACTGTGGTTCCAGTCGTGAAACGTCCAAATATTTCACGACTGGAATTGTCGCATTTTGCGCGTCCGGGATAATTACGGATAATTACGGTTTTACAAATCAAACGCCACCCCGTGCGTGATTGCGACACAAGAAAGCAAAATCGCCGAGACTTCGCAGATCGCGATCGCGAGTGCTTTGTAACCGGTTACGGACAAGTGGAGAGATCGCCTCTTTCTCCCTTCGCAAAGCTTCCGGAGATCCGTGACGAGATGATCGCATGCCGATGAGATATACAATACACATCGTACGGTAGAAAGGAATTTGGTCCTCAATCGTGATTGAAATTGCCGAAAAGTCTCTCGCGTTTGGATGACATATATTAGCTTCCGTCTACGTGGTCGTGATCGTCTTCTCGTCCCGTCAATGACGGCTTTTACGTATTCGCACAACCACAATTCGCACAAGTGTGCTCGTCCGATTCTGTTCATGTTTCTCTATTCGTTTCGATCGGCGGCAACCTCTCGTCGTTTCAAATCGTCGCGTTATAAATCGCCGTGTTTGGACCGGAACAAAGTTCGACGACAATACTCGACGACAACCTCTCTCCGTACGAGCGACCTCCACGCACGGGCCAACGTTGAGAGCTGTCGATGGACCCTCCGCCGAAAACGAGACGGTCGAAGAGAGCGCTCGTAACGAGGTTGCAGCAAGCAACGAGCCAGTTTCGCGATTCAAATCAAGCATGATTAACGAGCTTTCGCGATTCTCGCCGAGATTATTCCCACGAGGAATCTTGGAGCTCTAAAGCTTCGGTTAATCATGCTCCGCTTGGATGACGCCGATATTTTCGGATGTACAGAGTTATATGTACTCTCAATTTACCTCACACATCACAGTGAAAATAGTCGCGCGCGCAAAGTGGACACAAGAATCGCGATCGAGAACGTCGTCCGTTCGTGCGTCGCGCGTCGGTTCAATTAGTCTTCAACAGACGATCGCGTTAACAGACGATCAGAACGTCTTCGTGTTCGTCGCGAGAACGCCGGAGAACGAACGACGTTCGCGTCACACAACATTTACACTTGTCAAAAACGTCGATCGCCGTGAGAATCGCGCGAAATCGATGTTCTTTTTCTCTCTCTCAGTCCGTCTCGAAGATCTCTCTCGTACTGACATCACGGTCCTCCTCGCCATCGCAGCGTGCGACATAAAGGACGGGTCGCCGATGCGCGGGAGGGTCGCTCTTGCTCATCGATCAACACCGTGTTCGGAGGGAGGATAAGAGAGGAAGATGTAACATGGAAAGAAACAAAGTAGTGCGGCAGGACCGAGAGGGATACTGTTACAAAAGACAAAGAGAGATTGATAGAGAGAAAAAGAGATGAAGAATGCAGAGAGGAGAAGGAAAATGGTTCCACGGCGTGGAGGATGTGTGTGTGTGTGTATACACTAGGAAAAAAAATTTAGTATCTCTAACAAAACTGTTTAGTTGAGGCATTTTTTATTAACAAGCAAATATCTTGTTTTATATAACAAAATATTTAGTTGTCTCAACTAAATATATTTTTCTGCTTTGTTCTCTGGACTAAATGATTTTGTTCTTAAACTTCATATATAAAAATTAAGCATTTTAGTTATTTTATCCATAAAAATTACATAATAACAAAATATTATTTTACATAAACTAAAATAATGCCCAATGGATACTATTTTGTCTTTCTGTGCACTAAAATTTAGATTTTATATATTAAGAAAAAATTATAGTTAATATATAAAAAGTATCACGTTAAACGAACAAACCGTAATCAAACAAGATATTTGTTTACAGGAATTAAACAGTTTTGTGGGACATATTTTAACCAAATTATTGTGTTGTTACAACAAAATTTTGGTTCACGCAACAATATATTTTTCCTAGTGTATGTGGGGGTGTAGGTGTGGGTGTGTGTATGTGTGTGTGCGCGCACGCGCGCGTATGTATGCATGTATGTGTGTGTGTGTGTGTGTGTGAGTGTATAGGAGGATGGTTATCGGACTAAAGGAAGAAAGGAAATCGATTCATTATCTATTAAACTGTTAATTTGGTCTCGGGGGTCCAACGACTCGTGAAGAGTTATTGTATGAAATAATCGGGGTGATCTGAGTCCTTTTCAAACCTCTTGGCCTCTTCCTGCATGCTCTCCTTGATCTTCAGGATGGCCGCCGACTCGGTCTGATCCTGCGAACCAACCAACACCAGGCCGGTTACACGTAAACGGTCAGGCGAGCCCACCAACCTTGCCCAAGTTTCCGCGCAGCATCTTTCACCAGCGAGTTCGAAGGACTATCTCGGTCATTCCGTCCAGTTAAATTTCGACAAGGACGCGGGGCCTAGTAAGAGATTGCCACGGACGCGATTAGCGACATACGAACAAAAATTGAGAGAGAGAGAGAGAAGAGAGAGAGGGGAGGGGGGCAAGAGAAGGGAGAGGGGGAGACGAGAGAGACGGAAGAAAAGAGGCACGGAAAAGCCGAGCCGAAGAATCGATAAGCGCAAAGAACCGATGACAGACGACCGAGGTAGCATCAGAGACAGGAGCCCAGTAAGCGCGGAAATTGATGGATCATCCCGGGAGAGGAGGCCAGGGAGGCGACGACCAGAAGACGGAAGAGGAGGTAGAGGGGAGAGAGAGAGGAGAGAGGAAAGAAGGAGAGAGATGGAGAGGTGAGAGAGACGAGAGAAGAGAGAGAGAAGAGAGAAGAGAGAAGAGGGAGGAAAGACGAGAGAGAGAGAGAGAGAGAGAGAGAGAGAAGACGGAAGAGGACAGGAGAGAAGAGGCGAGAGAAGAGAGAGGAGGAGAGATAGAGAGAGAGAGAGAGAGAGACAAGAGACGGAGAGAGAGAGAGATGGAGGAGAGGAGAGAGAGAGAGAGAGACGAGAGGAGAGAGAGGAGGAGAGAGAGGACGAGAGACGAGAGAGGAGAGAGAGAGAGAGAGAGAGAGAGAGAGAGAGAGAGAGAGAGAGAGAGAGAGAGAGAGAGAGAGAGACAAGGGCACGCGCGTAACCGGTCCGCTCGTCGCAATGTCTTACTAGGTTTCCGCGCTGAAGCGTCATTCGCTCCGCATTCAACGTAGCTACAAACACGCAAGGAGAACTACCAAAAGGTAATGGACGAAACCGAAAAGTCCCACGAAACGGTCCCGTCTTCTCGGCCACGCGCGAGAACGCTGGCCAGTAATTACGCGGCGTTAATTGCGCGCGGCGTGATGGCGGTGTGCGTCGTGAAGGGCTCGGGCTCGTGAAACAAAAAAAAGATACTCGGAGGAGAGGACGGGAGGTACTGAAGAGATAACACTGAAAGATCAACGAAATCGGTAGATTTCCAACGGCTGGGCAGGAGAAAGGTGGTAAGGGAGAGGCTGAAGAGGGGGATCGAAAAGAAAATCGATCGGTACTGTTCTGCTTAAAGGGTGCTCTGACCCACAACACATGGACGTTACGTAAGATATAGTGAAGCCCGTGTCGAGGCAAAAATAAATAACAACAACAATAACGATAACAATGATGGCATAACGAAAAAAAGAAAAAGAAAAAAGAAAGATAGAAAATTCTCATTATCGCTGCCTGCCCCCCACGCACGCACGCCTCACCGACTAAACAATAGGTGATATGATGCATTATAGTGAGAAAAAAAATCAGTACTATAGAGAAACTCGACGTGTTGTCCTTCACATACTCGTACTACATTTTTTTCCCTCTTGGCCGCAGGGACTCTTTCGTGCCCTCTAATTTTTTTTTTCTTTACTTTCCGGCTCTCTCGATACGATCTCGCAATCCATCAATCGCTTTGCGCTGACGACGCATCCATGTGCTACAGGTCAGTACAGGCTAGTATACTATATACAGCTATCGTTCTGTTCTACGCGACGGTTCCGTACTTGCGTTACTCTAGAGCCGCAGAGAAAAATGCTCGGGCAATGTTTAATGAAAGTGTGCAACATCGATCATGACAACAATGTGTTCCACAGCCAACAATAGTGGTGCAACGATCAGTTTATAGTGAAGTCTCGTTTCTTTCTTTCTTTTTTTTTTAGTTAAGTGAAAAGGAAAAAAACAACATTGACCGTTCTATCGGCTTATGGAACAAAGCGACAATTGTGAAACACAAGTGATACACGTGTTGTATGCGTTGTGTGGTGTGTGTGTGTGTGTGTGTGTGTGTGTGTGTGTGTGTGTGTGTGTGTGTGTGTGTGTGTGTGTGTGTGTGTGCATGTGTGCGCGCGTGATTAGCACAAGTGCAAATACACGGAGACAGATAGTTATATATAAATACGATAATAGCCAGCACCCCTCGGATTGAACGCAAATATAAAAAAGAAAAACGCAATAGTCTCAGTGTAACAGGATTACATTTATTGTCTCGATCTCTCCCCTGGCTTAGGCATATATTAATTACGTTACGTTTAAAACCATTCGTCGATACCATTCGGCGACTTACAACGAGAAGTAATATCAAGTAAGTCGGCATCAAGGGTACCAAACTGTCCACACGATTATATCCGCGATGAATTTTCCGCGTCACTTCCGGTAAGAGTCGAACAGCGAGATCCGATTTTCTGTTCTCTTTTCTTTTCATTTTTTGTTCGCGTTACAGAAACGCGCGTACGGGAAATCACTTTTTGTCAGTCGTGAAAGATGTCTCGAAGTGGCTGATGGCTGATGAACAAATCGATCGGCAATCTCTCGAGTCATCAAGCAAAATACTCGAAAGGGGGGGGGGGGCGGGAAGCTTCGTACCCTCAATGCGTCGCGCTTTCACTGAGCTTCCTTCACTTATTTGTGACTGTGTGGTACATCCTCGCAATTAAAAAGAAAAAGATTATATGCGACTCCAAGCGTGTCTTTCCCGTGTGTACTTTCTTTTCTCCGTTTGACGTATGGGCTTTAACGGCAAGACGTAAACTCCGGGATATCGGCAAGCGGCGCGCGCTCCGCGAGAGGAGGCTATCCTGCAATATTTCTCACAACAGGACGGCGAATATCTCCGCAGATCACAAGTCAAGCTAATTAGAAGGTAGACCCGTCACCTCCCACCCGCGAATTCTCGCGATTTTGCGATCGCGACGAAACGACGACGTCGCTATCTACAGAATGGTACTGAACCTTCGATCTACAACGACTGTCAGACCCGTCGTGGTAGACAGAAGATTCGTCATTCTCTATGTCGTAACTATATATCGTTATATCGCTAAGTTTTGTACTCGACATCTCATAATAATAAATACTATATAAAGCAAAATCGTAATATTTTTCTTTTCCTTACAAACGAGCACCCTGTATAATTTCTTACAAACGAGCAACCTTTTGTGCTTTCTTTTTTTCTCGGTGTGTTTAATTCTTTTTTTTTTTTTCGTAAGTAACAATTTGTTAAGCCACGATCCATAGGCCGAAATGAAAGCGTTAACCCAAAGTACGTTCGCAGCAAAGTAGCTCTTGTGACAAGACAACGAGACAATAAAAAAAAAAGAAAAAAAAAACTTGCAAGCGTCTTGCCGTTGATCCCAAAGCATGCACTTGCGCATACGCACATTCATTCTTTCTCTTTCTTCTCTCTCTCTCTCTCTCTCTCTCTTTCTCTCTCTCTCTTTCGCTCTCTCCCTCTCACCCGCATTCTCTCCGTGTATTTCTTTTTACATGATTTTTCATCAATATCTCGGCACTATAATTTAATTTAAACATAACTAATAGCAGCACAGTATAGTCCAGTACTGACCTATAATCATTGCGGACGGATGGATTCCGGGAATCTCGCTTCAACCTTCATCGCACATTATCTTCCGTTCTTTATCTACATTCTCGCTCTTTAAGGTTCAGTACTCGCACGTCTACGTATCTTATGTTCATACAAAAATATTAACGTTTGCATATATATTTATAATATATATATATATATATTTCATATGTATATAAAATTTCTCTTACTTTCTCAAGTACTTCATTAAACCATTTGCAGTGAACCATTCGCCTCGCAATACTGCGTAACTCGAGCTGTCGAATTACCGGGGAATTCGCCGGGGAATCTTGCCTACATCGTTACGTAATCCGATTCAAACAGTTCACGTATGAGTGTGTATGTGTGTGTGAGAGAGTATGTGCGTGTGTATGTACGTGTGTGTATGTGTGTGTCATAGATAAAAACTATGACCGATTAAACTTTCATGAGTATTCGTTGCTCTCGAGTCGAACGATTAAGCGTCAACGATTCAAACTAACGACGTACCGCTTCCGAGAGATTTCTCTTCTCGTCCTACGAGTATGACGGTGAAAATTGAGCAAATAACGAACTCCGTGTATTCCACGCGCGAGGATGAAACCGGTCGAGAACGAAACACGAACGGGTTGCGTGAGTGATACACGCATCGCCCGTTTTCTAGAGATTCTCCAAGAGAGATCAGATTTCAAATATAGGAACAATTCTTTTAGCTACGGCGTTATTAAATATCATTACACGGACGATACTTATGTCTAGAAGGGAAAGCGATTGAGACGGATTCGTGTCAACGGCAGAACGTCAACCGTATCGGACCTCGCGAGGAGGACGCGCGGTTTAGGACACTTCGACCGGGACGCGACACATGTATGAAAAACTATCGAAGATTCTCCGTGTAGCCGGACGCGTCAATAACTTCCCGTCACAACCGACATCGATTGTCCGTTAATCGCGCGATGCTAAAAAGCCGAGCGTTCCCGCACGTTCCTGCGCCGTCACACCGCGCGAATGAACAGCAACTGCTAATTCGCGCGTTCTCGCGGCTGACAACGTACGCATGTGATATTGCAATGCTAATGGCTGCAAGAAAGCACAACGCGCAGACTTGGCCCCGGTTGGGAGCGAATTGTGAGCAAACAATGGAGGGACTCGGTACAAGCTTGCCTGGACTTGTTCATCTCATTACAGAGTCTCGTGTTTGTTACGGCGGAAAGATTCGAGCCGACGATAAATCGTACCGCGAGCCGTGCGAAGCGCCCATCAAATTTGGATTTGTCAGTTTCGCGACTTTTGCCGGGGCGATCCGCAAGATCAGACGTCTGCCTTCGGCGTAGAATTCAAAGATACGCGCGAATGTCCCGTGCGGGAGCGAATGTACCCATACATGCCCGGTTTCAACGCCCGGTTTCAGGCAATTCTTACCTGCCACGCAGGTAGAGTACAATTTACGCCGCTAACTCTATAATGGGATGACTATAATCCCATAGGCCAAACACCGATACAGAACAAGTAGTATGTTCACATGAGATAAGAAACAAGAGCGTAATAATCGATTAATAATTAATTATGCGATCGGTATAATCACAGTAGCGGAGACAGTTATATACGTAATATATACTATTTGTGTGTCGTGTGTGTGTGTGTGTGTGTGTGTGTGTGTGTGTGTGTGTGTGTGTGTGTGTGTGTGTGTGTGTGTGTGTGTGTCTATGAATGTGTGTGCGTGTACGTATTCCGTGTACATGCACGTGTTTCTTACGTAAACAACCTTCCGTGATTCGTTTTTTCAGGCACCTTTGCTTACGAGCTAATTGTCAAATAAATATAAATAATAGAAAATAATCTGACAAATCTTAATTAAAAAGATTAGGTAGCTTCCGTTATAGTAAAGTGTGTAACAATAGTCATAGTATAAAAAAAAAAAGAGAGAAAAAAAAACCGAAAGTCACGAGAGCAAATACATCTAGTCTTGCAACTTTCTGAGTATTTAGAGAAAAAGCATATACATAGTGTATATCTACGCGGTGAGACGCACGTAATTGTATCGTCAAGTATCTGCGCCGTTCCATAGATTAATGCGATAGATGAGCGCTTAAGTGTTAATACTCTAATCGAGCAAGAGCAATCGACAACGGTCGCAGGTGTTACGTCGCGTTTGACACAATTGCCTCGAAATTTTCTTTTTCCTTGTTCTACCTTGCCACGAGAGAGAGAATTGACTGTCTGCTGTACTGAAACTGTACGAACTACATGCGCCAGAATGCACGTGGAACACGTGAAATGCAGCGAGTCCGCGTACGATGCTTTTCCACACTACGTGTATAACCGGGTAGAGTCTACGGCATCTATGAACTCGGGGCTGGCTCCAAGGCGACTTGATTTTTTAAAAAAACTGTCGAGAATACAGAAGGTGCACGTACGTGATTACTAGTAACACTCCTCGACACACAAGGAACACCGCGACGCTGCCGCTTCCTCGATCGCCTCATCGAATCTTTGCGGAATTTGCAAAATAATCGAGGATTAATAATATACGTTTCTCTCTTGCCAACGGAAACATTCGGCTCAAAGAAGGAATCTCGTTAAGTATTTTTCAGAAGTCAGCATCTCGTTCCAACTTTTTTCGTTCGGGCTATTGACAGAAGAAGGAAATTTCTCAAATATCCAGATTATTACCGAGCCAATTTGGAATAACGTTAAAATGTTGCAGGTGACACGTGTCACAATCGTGCGAGAGACCTGAGTGAATGCTTAACATCTTTGCCATTGCGGCCCGAAAACACTGTTTCCAATCAATTTACGAGCTGCAAAACGTCAATACGCGCTACGGAGTAGCGTGATTTGAGATAACGCAAGCGCGAATCTCCCTTGGCAAAAGATCCTTCTCGTTACCTTCTGAATTATTTTGCAGATCGACAAAGTTTTATGAAAATCGGAAACGACAGCACCGTGACTATTCCTTTGCCAGACGCTACCGATAATCCGATACAGTAATAATATAAGAAGATATTAGCATGTAAAATCGTTTGCGCGATCCGAGAAAGGATTCGATTACTTTGTCGTACGAAAGTAATTTGGCACTTGTTATAAAGCGCGCAGTAAAAAATCAAGACAAACACGCGTACATGAGGTAATCCAATTGTCATTTCATATGACATGTTTCCAAATGAGAGACAAACTATGTTTATTAACATTACAAGTCTCGTCATCTTTCTGCCCACTTTATAATTGCATCGTTAGACATACGGTTAGTGCGATAGTAGTTAGACGCTATTTCAGCGAATACGGTTATGACAATATTAGATGCGAGAACAAGTGACGCTGATTAAATTTACCAGAAAGAACCATGACGCGTGATGAAAACAGAACACCTTCCGAGAGATTTATAAGGACAAATGATACACTGTAAGGAAGCATTAACAAGACTGTCTGAGCAAGGCTAAAAACAAATCCCTTGAACGCACGACTGAACCCAAATTACTCAGCGAGATACGTGAATGTCCGCCGTATTGATAGAAGCGCTTGTGGCTGTTAATTGAGATGATTAGAAGGGCGATAAGTTGTAACGTGGATCCGTATAACACGCGCAAGAAGACGACAACGTAAACGTCGTATAAAGAAAAGAGAAAGCGACAATTCAAAACAATCCTTTATGATTTGGTTATCGGCAGATTCGATGAATAGGAAGAGATTCGCCGTGCGATACAGATCCACAACAACACGTCGAGTGATCATTAGATGAAGTTGTTAAGAGAACCTGTGCATACTCACATTTTCTCCTGGAGCTCCGAATCCACTCAAATTATAATCACCCATTCCGCTGCCGCTATCTTCCCGTGGTGTACCAGGACCGCCATTCGCAGGACTGTTTTTCATCCCGTCGAGACCGTCACCGTTTAGAACTGGGCCCATCGTATTAGGACCCATAGGTCCCATTGGACCACCTTCCGGTCCGCCACTCATTGGAAAGTCCTAAAATGTATGAATTTTTAATATCATCTTGTCTATATAAATACTTTAAAGCGCCGATTCACTTATTTTCTCCATTATGATGCAATGCAACTTATAAACGAAATATATAATTCATTACGAAAAATATCTGCAGCAAAATTGTAACAAAGAGCAACGCACGATACGTTATTTAATTACAATAAAATAAATTGTAAACTTACACCTGGCATGTTCCCTCCAGGTACAGGCTTCATCATGGTATACATATTTTCTCCCCCGCTATTGCTGCTATCTTGTGGGCTAGGCATGATAGGTGTGCCAGGTCCTGGCGGACCTGTTGATCCAGGCGGTCCTCCGTAGTTACCCGGTGATGACGATGAATAATTCATTGGCTGTGCATCATCACATGAAGAGTTTTTAAACATTTCTCTTCCTCAAGAGCGTGTTAAGAGCAAGTGGAAACATGTGTATATCGATAGACGGAATTCGTCTGTATTTATCCGTACCGTAGATGTGTTTGGTTGCCACTGTTGTCTACCACCGGGAGCAGCCATACTCATTGGCGGCATTCCAGGACCTCCTGGCCCACCTGGGCCCAAAGTGCTATTGGGTGGTGGACCTCGCATACCCGGACCATAGCTTCCAGGACCCATGGGACCCATGCCCGGCCCTCGCGGAGGATTCATTCTTGGATTCATGGGATTCATTCCTGGTGGACCTAAGATAGGAATCCGAGTTTGATACATTCGATCGTAAATGCGAGAATGTTAACTTTGCTCTAATTCTATGTTAATGCTAACTGCTAATTGCGATCTGTAAACTGACGATAAATCGCGGACTTTGTAAAATCTAATAAACTATTTTGTGTATCAAGTTTGTGCTCTATTGTGTACAAAGATAACAATTAAGTGTGCGCTCAAAGTGCCCGAGTGAGAATCATGCTTTGCCAAAGTGAAGATCGAGGTAAAGCAGGTGGATGACATGCTAATCAAGCAACTGTCACCACACAAACACAGTGAGAAGCTCATGCTGAAGATAAAAACAACACTGCGCAGGTTGTGATGCTGAACTGCAAATGATTATTCAACAAGTGAAATATTTGGTAAAAAGAAAATATTTTGCATTAGCTTCTTAATATAAGATTTTTAAGGATCGTTTAAAAGCTATTTCTTGCTTTATTTAGTAACATATAATCGTTATATAATTGGAGTATTAACAAATTTCTTTCTCTGTGAGTACAACATACATAAGCAACATAGTTTTAAGAATGTTTAAAAAATATGCTTGTTAAACACAAATATGATCGATCTTTTCCGCCTGCGTGTGGCATAGAGTCTCGAAATGTGCAAATATTTTTAGTCGATATAAGATGTTCTTGCACACAAATACATTGTGCCGATAAATTTGATGATTTTTTCGCTAATTTTAAAATATCTGTTCCTCCAAGAAAATGAACCATGCATTCACGCCCGTACACTTAATATAAATATATCACGAATATTTTTTCCTTGATATAATACACTTTGCACACATATTATATGCATTAACCTGTTTTTGATGAGAGGATTTAGAAGATTACGGTGCATTCTGCAATGCATTTTGTAAGTCGTATAAACATTGTTTTTGTAAAGTTACACACACATGTCCTTCGTTTAATACACTTCATTGCAATTTTCATGCTGAATGTCATTTTGGATGAGCGAATTATTTTGCAAAAGAGCAAAGCCGGTGCAATTATTTTTATGAAAATGGAAAAAAAACCTTAGAGGCAAGGAGGAAAAAAAAATAAAAGTTAGGCTCGACTAAGTCATGTAAGTGTGATTTGGTTGCTGGGTTGCTTCCTACCTTGCCACCCTACAAATTCTCCAGCTTCGCCTGAGGAACACAAGAGCACACATTAGTACGGCAGGTAGGTAAGGTCAGTTTCATGGTGGTGGTAAAGCCTAGTTATTTCACAGTGGTTCAGCATATATGTTTATTTTAGGAAAAATGTTTTCAACTAATGAATTATCTTTAACATATTTATAGTAAAGTGAAAAATAACGTATATAAAGTTCCAAAAACCATTTGTGTAAAAACCCACAATATTTTAAGAACAAGATATTCTTCTGCAGAAATTGCACTTTTGCAAGTTTAAATTTTAATATGACGAAACATCTCAGGAAACATTATCGTATACTTTATAGCATAAAAATCATTTTCTTGTGAAAAAGAAAAAATATAAATCATAAAAGCGTATCAAACGTTGGTAAAAAAAATACATATTTACATACAAGTTACAAAAACTGACTTTTTAGCAATCATACGCAAACTGCACCACTGCTTATAACTAGACAATTCAAAAACCAATCCACTCCACATCACAGCAATCCAATCCAATTTAAAATATTACTTATTCGTTTGTTGCTGTGTGGTTTTTGGTACGCATGCGTCTATGCCATTCTCCTTTCGCAACTTTCGTTAATGCCAGAAAAAAGTAATGTAATACTGGCATATTAAATGATCTCTCACCTTGCCTAGTAGGATCCATACTATTTGGCATCATTGGCTGTCCTGGTGGCTGTGAAGAAAATAGATAAATAATGTTAAAAATTTATAATACATGTACAATGACATAAGTGTGTGCAGCTCATTCGCGATATAATTTACATACACGATTTAAAGTGAAAGAAAAGAAAATCAGAAGAAATAAAAGTATACAGTCTACTGTCGTGACATTTTATTTATTTGAAAAAGATATTTCTAAGCTTTGACCTAGAGAGAGACTTAATTAGAGACATGTATATTTTTATCCTTACCCCGTTAAAGTCATTTGCCATTTGTGGCATACGTACTCCAGGTCGTGGTCCTGCCGGATATCTGGGGCCCATAAACTGTAACAGAAAGTGAACTCTTGCCATATCACTCACCAACAGGGATGACTTGTCAAAGATTTCAAGTTGTAAATTAAGTATTCATAAAGTGTAAGTCATGATTACTATACACAGAATCGACTAGATATAGTATAAATACCAGGCAGCCACAATAAGCAATCCGTGAGATGATAGGCCATAAAATATGCATTTCAATCAAGTTCATCGCAGCACATTAGTTGGTAATATCATGTTCTAAGGTGCTTTCTGACAAACTGAGAATATGTAAATCGTTTATCGTATGTTGTAAATATATATAAAACACTTCGGTACACGGTAAACACACGAGGGAAAAATTGAGACAATATCACCAGCGACGAAGGTTAGTTATATAAGTTTCAGCTGTACTATGATATGGTGCGATGACACAGCGGAACAAGTGATTCTTCATGAGTGAGAGTGTATGTGTTGAATGAGGCTTACCTGAGTGGACATCATCTGCGAGTGTGGGGGCGGGGGTGGCTGGGGGTGCTGGGGGGATGGCTGTGATGAGGGGTGTGTGGGCGGAGATGGTCGCATTGTCGAGTTGTTCTGCAACAAGCAACGCAAACGACAGACATGTAGCAACACTGCGATCCAGGCAACAGCTAGACTAGAAGGCTTGGGGATGATTGTGTTAATACTATGTCGATCAGAGCATCTTGAAAGTTACCCAGAAGTTGTAATTAGGAAAATCATTCGGATGATGTCTCAATCCGCTGTTGTACGATTTGTTTCTTTCTTTTCGTAATTACAACTCGTGCATGACGAAAGATTTCACTAGATTGTGAAATGAGACAGACAAGAGTACAAGATGCCAATCAATTATAAATGTACAACATTGTAGAACGTAAAACGACTTTGTCGGAAAAGTATGATGACTCCTAAGCATTACAGGATAACTATATTAAAGAAATCTAGAGAAAAACCGCATTGCTTATATACTGTATGTAGCATTTTATCTTGATCTAATCTAGTAGGGGATGGGTATTTTGACAAGCGACAGATGCATGATTTTTTTTTCATTTTCCCTTAATATCCGCATATATATATATATATACATATATATATATATACATACATACATATATGTCCATATATACATATATATCAAATTTCTATATATCTTTCTATTTTTCTCATATAGTCAATGCGAATGTTATCATACATTCCTATACCAGCATTACAAGATGTATTAAATATATCATTTGTTATATAAAAAAATACAAATAAAATATTAATAAAATATTGATGATTTAATAAAGAAAACGATTTATAATCTCCTGTTTTTATAATTAATTTTTTTTAAGGTACTATCATCATAAATTATATAAAGATATATATTGTACAATTATAAAATTATATGCATATTTACATATTTTGTATATTCCAGAATTGTACTGTTCTTCTCTCAATCTTTTCATAAAGGTTAAGTTAATGCATAATTTAATCAATATCTCTCAAATTAATAATTCCCCCGATAAAATAAACGAATTTGTGAAAAGACTAGACTACACTCTAAGCAGGCTTCCATGTTAGTTATTCTATACATTCTAAAGAGTATAACTTGAGCTGGCTGTGCAATCCAGTGAAATGTCAAGACGTATTTCGCAAATGCGGCATTGCGAACGGCATATACACATCTATAATATTTTTACATACCACTGTAACACGACCAGCACAAAGTAGTACACTCGTCACAATATGTTTATTGTATCACAGTATTGGTGCTGAATGTATTCTAACATTTATATAGTCCTGTTTTCGATAGAATTTCTAGATTTGCTTTCTTTTTATGCGCCAAGGAGATGAAACAGTGAAAATGGTACAAGAACGCACATACAAGTATTAGATAGAGAGCGGAAAGAAAGTAAGTACATATATACAGTATAGACAAGCATGACATAAGAACGTTTTTTGAATGTACACTTGTTTCAAAACGAAGTGACCATGACTACGACCAGTGTGTACATTTACTGGTAACATAGGGATACATGTTTGTAGAATAAAAACGTATTATATAAATAATGTATAATATATAATTCGTCTTCTGAGGTAAAGGTGTGTGTGTGTGTGTGTGTGTGTGTGTGTGTGTGTGTGTGTGTGTGTGTGTGTGTGTGTGTGTGTGTGTGTGTGTGTGTGTGTGTGTATTTATAAAAATATTAGTTGTAACACCCCTATTCACATATAAATTATGTAAGGAATTCTTATATCAATCGACAATTATATCTCTCACTAGTATTTAAGCAAAACATTAACGTATTCTTTATTTGTTCGGATACTTCTTGTGTTTCCTCTTGATCTCTATTACATCAATTATATGTAAAATAAGCTACTTCTTTATTATTCTATTGTGCTAGATAATTAATAATTAAATTAGCACTAATAACCAATCCCGTTAATAATTTAGACTTGATTATTAGTCTTTATTGTAGGTAAATTTTTATATTTTATTTTTGTACTTACTATGCTTTGAATCAAGTGTAAGTTTTAATAAACAAGAACTATGCATGACAATGATAACAGATATATGACAATGTATATATACATATAAATGTACTAGATTAATATGTAAAAAAAAAGAAAACAACTAGTTTGTTTTATTTTAAAACTTTTACTTTTTAATTTTCTTTTCACAAAATTGCTCTAGTGTTTTTCGTGCAGTTTACTCAAAAGAATCTAAAAAGTTCCATTATTTAGACTGTCACAATAAAGATAAATCGAGTATTAAACAATTCTTCAGCTCATTGTAAACTAGAAGAGATCCTAATACTGAACTTTGCAAAGACAATTTTAAAGAGAGCAATTGTTTCGAATTGAAATCAAATGCTAATGACCCTTTCTTTCACTGTACGTTTCACAAGTACAGATTGAGGGAAACGAATGATGTTGAAACATTTGAATATTATAGAATGAAAAGAAACTCACAGGGAAGAAAGCAGGAGGCATAGGACCACCAGGCATTCCATCATTCGGTGCCATTTGACCGATTGGAGACGGAGCTGGTCCAGCATTCTGTAAATAATTTGTAGTTTCTGTAGTTGACGGCGACTCTTCCTCTCAAAAGAGAAAGCTTTTCTAACAAATATATTATGCTGTTCAATATACAAAAATAATTGAAACTCGCTATGCATCGAAAATTGCGCTAATTATTACGCAATACTAATGTGTTAGTATGCGTTAATATACTACGCAGAAGAAAGATTAATATAATAATATGTACAGAAGTCGACATAATAGACTTAACACGTAGTGACTACGATTTTCAAACACACACGCATGAATACGTACAGTCGAAAAATCGTAGCCATTACGTGTTAATGGCTATCACGCCGTTCTCTGTATGTTTAACTCAAGCGTACACATCAACTGAGCATAAATCTGTCAACGTACGTGGGCAATGCCATTGACGTTGTAAGCACTGTTCACAAATCCCTGGAAACAGAACATTTTACATAATATCCAAGGTTTTAAGACAGTCAACGAAGGACTGAATGGCAGATGTCAGCGCGTAAGTGCCAATGACAAACTCCGAAATACAGCACACGTAAATGTATACCAAATGCCAGTGACATAGCTGAAGGAAGCTCAAAGTGTGAAGACTAAACTGTTTGGTACATGTCTATAGGGCGCTGAATTTAAGATTTTGTCGTCGATACTCATTGTATACTTATGCACTAACGCATAAGTTACAAGCGATTAGTGCATTTACTACATTGTACTTCAGCGCATATCTTAGGCCTACTTACATAATCATGAAAAGCTTTGGCCTCGCTGCTATGTTCACAAGTATCTCTTCGTTCCGGCGCTGCACAATATAAGTCCCAAAAGACACTGAAATAATTCCACAATTATTTTTTACATTACACAATTTAAATCTCTTGATAATCGAATTATGGTCGAATTAGCTAAAGCTAACTGCCAAATATACCGATAATACTCACCACCACCAAGAGTGTAAGAATCCAGGAGGTTCTCCAAGTGTAATATTCTTTTCCCATCGGATCTGCACCAATCGAAAGCTACGTTATAGCATATAGCACTTGGAAACAACGATGATACAAACGTAAATATTGTAACATTGGATTATTACCTCTGAGAGGAAGGTCTGTGCTGCTTTCTGTGCGCCTACATGTAGCAAGTATTCATATACATAAAGAGCCAACCTGAAACAATCATAACGTGTCAGTTGCGCTGCGAATCAAAGACTATCGATCAAGGAGAAACTTTAAAGGGATCACAACCAAACGAATACAAGGAGAAGTTCAAAACAACGAAAGACGCAAAAATGGTAAGCGAATTGCACGGACAACAACAATCGGTCACTCTTCGCGCTGGGCATTCTTGTTTTCATCATTCCTCTTAGAAAGCCCGTACTTAAATCAGGACTGCCTTTACGTCGCATTTCCTTACGGGATCGTCCGTTAAACGTAAAGTTAATGTCGACTTTCCCCACGTAGACAGCAACACGGCAATAATGCATCCAACGAACGCATTACTTACGACGAGAGACCGGCTTCGCCGCCGTAACGATACAAACATGGCGCGGAATTACGCCGACGATCCGCGAATCGGAGCGCGTACTCTCGGTGAACTGACAACGCGCGCGGATCAATCGCCTTTACGTGAAAGCGGGTTACGCGCGCTAGGAATCCGGGGTAAACACAACTTCCTCATCAGTCGATTTCATTTTTGCCATTAGTCTTTTCGAAACCATCGATTTTCCGATCGATTCGACCAGTTTCCTTTTTCAGAATCTTCGACACACACCTCTCGATGCGTGATACCTAAACATTCTTCATGTTTTATTGTTTGCATTTACTAATGCAACCTGACCTGCAACAATACGTCAATACGAGTGTAGAGGATGATAGATTTTATCAATGGGCCAGCGAAATTGTCAGTTTTCAATTGATATATTCACTAGAATCACGACAGTTCAAAGAACAACCGTAAATTAGAGTCAACTGGCATGAACGCCGTTGTCACAGCGACTAATCGCATCAGATTTTGACGGATTGAGCCTCGTTTAAAAGACTTCCTGATCTCATCCTAGATAGAAATGATAAAAAGAAAGATGCGATTAGCGCAGTCGGTTCCTTTCCAATACTACCTCCCTTCTCCCACTCCCTGCAATCTTTCCTCCCCTCTCCCCATCGTCAAAAATCTCGAAACGTTTCTTTCCTTTTAAATGCAGAACAGGAAATACAGTACGGGTAAAAGGGACAGATGTCACACTTTATTGTATCGCGACGCAATGAAGTATCAAACGGCAGAATCTACGTCGCCGATCACGGCTGCTGAACGCGATTTCGAATTACCGAATGGCTACTCCGATCGGGGTCGCTCGCCGGCTAATTAGCTGTAGCCTAACTTTCTAAGGGAGATCGGTCGGACTAATCCGCTCGTTTCCAACGTTTCGCCTTGCACTTTCAAAGTGTACCCGCGCGGAGGCCGTTTCGCGCCATCACGACGGCCTGTCGCACATAGTATATACATATAGCTGAACATTGTAACTAGGGTCACCTGTGCGACTTTTGATCTTAAACGTCGTACGCGTCGGGTTAAGAAGCGCGCAGAACTCTACTGAAGTATCGTTACGGCATATGCCTGGTGTGCATACGTAATGCCGCGTCGAAATTCAAAACTTTGGAATCGAAATGATGAGACGCGAGCGTTCACGACGGCGTCATCTCGCGAGGTTCGCGAATCCGTATAAATTTCATCTGGTACGACAGCGCGCGTCGTCTTTGCCGCGCGGACGATCGAGCCTTTCGTATGTCGAGACTCGAATCGATCGACAAGGGGAGAAGGAGGAGCGGGAGGAGGAGGAGAAGAGGAGGAGGAGAAAGAGGTAGAGGACAGCGGGGAGCACGGAGAGAGGGGCATCATGACGTTCGCAAAACGGGGAAAAGAGACGGACGAAAGAGCACAAATCGACGGCTCATCGGTAAACTGGATTAACCCGACGAACCGGGTTCTCCGGTCGCGATGTATATACGCGCGCGGGTACATACTCCGAGCAAAAAGAACCGGTGAACGGCGACGGCGACGGCGACGGTGGCAGCGACGGCGGCGGCAGCGGCGGCGGCGGCGGCGGCGGCGACGACGGCAACGGCAAGGGGGAAGATCCGCGGATATGAAGGAGCGCGGGCTGAGGGGAACACGGGGAGACGAAGGAGGAGGGGAGGCAGGAGGATGCACGAGAAAAATGGAGTTACTGGGCGATCAATGGCCGGCCGGAATTTTCACGACGGCTCGCCGATTCTTCCTTTCCATTGCCCCCCTCGCCGCTGCGCCAGCCTTTTTCCCCCGACACATACGCTGCGCACGATACGTACTTTTCTCTTGCTTGCGAGTCCGAGGGCACCGACGACCCTTTCCCTTTCGCGTACATCGTCGTCGTGGTGGCCGGTCAGTTCTTCCAGCGTAAACACAAGCGCGCCCGCCGCCAAGTTCGCTCCGTTGGGCGCGCTGGACGGCCGAATGAAAAGAACGGCAGCGGAGATCGGGTACTGTGCGTATACGTACACGCGCGTGTATGTATGTGTGTGCGTACACCGCTCTCTCTCTCTCTCTCTCTCTCTCTTGCTCTCTCTTACTCTCACTGTCTGTCCCTGTCTCTCGTTCTCACACTGTCTCACTCTGTCCCTAGGGCGACGGTGTGTCTTTTCAACGTGTGCTGCTAGTCGTTCCGCTGTCGACGACGTGCGACTCGTGTCGAACGAAATACGAACGTACACTCCACTGAGAAAGGTGCGCGCACTTCGGCGCGCTCGCGCGTGCGCTCCCTCTGTCTTTTTGTCTCTCTTTTGCTCCTCTCTCTCTCTCTCTCGCTCCTTTATTCGTCACTATGTCCCTGTCTCACTCACACTCTTCTTCTCTATCTCTATCCCTCGTAGTCGCTACCTCTGTTTCACTCGAACTCTGTCTCGCTCACTATGTGCCGAAAGGAGTCGCGGGAGGTGAGTACTGCTCTCCCTCTCCTTCTCTCTCTTTCTCGTCTTATTCCACCGGTCTTATCCGCTCGCTCGCACGAGACGAAGGTCTTCTCCACCCCGCTTTCGTCGCGTCGCGTCGCGTCGCGTCGCGTCACGATCACGACACGTCGCGAAGCGTCACAACCGTAGCGAGGTAGCTCACTGCTGTTGCGCGGTACTAGGACGACACCGTGTGACGTACACCGTTGTGTCGTCGTCAATTCAGGTGCGTTGCTGCAGACGTCGTCTCGACGTCGTCGCCACCGTCGCCGTCGTAGTTGTCTTCATGGTCCTTCCACCGTACTTGTTCTTCTCATGCGATCGCCGTCATTCTCTGGAAGTACCGTACCAGTACGTCCTCCCCGTTGCTCGCGTTTCCTATTGTCTCTGATCACTGCCACACCGCGTCGCCTCGTCGTCCTCCGTCTTTGTCGGTTCTTCGCCGACTCTCTCACTTCTTCTCTCTCACTTCGCGTCGCTCACTTTATCCCGAACGCTCGTTCGCTGGTCGCTCTCTCGTCGACTCGTCCCGCCTTGCTTCTTGAACGCGTTGCCAATCACCAGCACCGGGACTCGCAGACACAAACGTATCGATGACGGACGCAGCTCGGGTTGATTTAAATCCCGATCGCGCGTCCCGGTCGTCGCCAAGAGCCGAACGTCGCAGCTGTCTCTCTCTTTCGCGCGCGCGCGCGCTCGTTCGCTCGCTCGCTCGCTCGTCTTCGACAAGTTTCGGCTTTTGTCGCGCGCGCTGCCCGAGAGCGTCTCGCGGCCGACACGGGAGAATGGTGTATCACTGTTTCGCAGTATATGTGGTGTACAACGTGTATACGATTCGCGCTATCGCGACACACGTAACGGGTACCCACGTACGCAAGCGCGCGTGCACGCACACCCGAGCGGTGAGACGAGGACGGACGACCGAGGAAGAAGGGAGGAACTTACCGCTCGTGTAAACACGAGCAAGTTCGGAAGTGTGACTCGTAGGAGTTCGCACGCGCTGCACGACTACACGCAGATGAGTGGACGGTGGATACATACGTGCCTCTTTCCTCTACCTTTCTTCCTCGTTACATTTCCTCTTGCTCGCTCGTAGCCGCCACTCAACGCGCTTCTCTTTCTTTCTCTCTCTCTCTCTTTCTCTCTCTCTCTCTCTCTCTCTCTCTCTCTCTTTCTCATTCTGGTTTGCGATATCGATGCGCTATCTTCATCTCTCGAACTGGCTGGGAGTGGTGCGCGCGCATCGCCGTTTGTTATGTCAGGACCGTATCAAGACGAGCGAGAAGGCGAGTCCGAGGGGCTTTGTCCATTCTCGTCTCAGTATACGCGATATTTTTCCTATCGATACACAGGTGAATCGATATCATATCACGGTGCATGGGTGCAAGCAGAAGATAAATTCCAAGGACACGGATTTTTCTAACTCGAAATTCCTTCAAAGTCGTTGTCTTTTTTGTAAAAAGTCCGTGAATTTCTCGTCAATGCATGATCGCACTGGTTCTTATCGATACTGCAACTACGAGTCATGTCGTGCGTTGAAAATCATTTTTATGTATTTCCCTGAGAGAGAGAGAGAGAGAGAGAGAGAGAGAGAGAGGCCAAGAGACTCGGGAACCTTGGAAATATCGTAATGAGAATAGCAACGATCGTTGTTGCAAGTTGCGCAGCGATGCGGCTGCACAGCGAATTTGAGCTGGTCGAGAGATCGATTGACCTGCGTTCGTAGCTGCGCTCAGTCCGGAAACTGCGACCGAGTTGCTTTTATTGAATATCGAAAAAAAATAACGATTCTCGATCTTCTTACTTCCCTCTGTAGAAAGCTCGTCGAATCTACTCGTCAGACTGATGCTATTAAAAGATACTTCGACTGAAGAAATTCTGAAGTCATCGCGTGGAGCACCGGTCGCGATCGTATTTACGGAAAATAATCATGACTCCTCGGATCGTCGATTAGATATCTCATGACGAGCTTGCTATATATACGCTCGCTGTTTGTACGCGTCAGATTACATGACGGCAAAAAAACGGTGTTTGACTGCGCTCGACATATTGCTCCTTCCACGCGTCGCCAAGGTATAATTATAATACGCTCATTTCTTCGTCGACCTTGCCTTGTTAGGCTCAGGCTTGTCATTAGTAGCGGCAACAATGTAGCGCATTACTGTAGAGCGAAGGCGTGAATCTTAGACACGGATTCTCCTGCAATTATCACGATCATCGAGTGTCTCATCGGTGCAAACACCGTTACGAACGGCGATCGAACATTTCACGGCGGAGGACACCTCGGCCGCGCGGTTGCACATTGCGCGGTTAAAAACGCGCCGATATTGGGATAGGTCGATACTGCGAATTGCAATAAAGGCGCAGGCGTAAAACAAGGGAGAAATTATACGCAACACGTTGGCGGCACATTGTTGAATAAAGGACGAAAGCGCCGAAAAGGACGGAATGATCGGGGCCCGGGTGGAGGAAACGGCACATTTGAGCCCGCTTTTGGCACAGCACTGACTGCATCGCGGCGTCTGATTGGACAGGCGCGACGGCGATGCACACACAGTGTGCACACACCGTTGAAGTAGCCGCTATCGGCGTGCGTATGTCGACAACCGTGGAAGCGCGAGGGAGGAAGCGAAAGGGCCGACGGCTGAAGAGAGCAGGGTCCGATTATGCCCGAGCGCCGGCGGACACGTCCGACGTGAAATAGCCGACAATTGACGCGATAGAGAGTTTGGTAAGAGGAGCGGCGGGCAAGAGGAGACACGTGCTGTTCTCTCGGCTGTACCGCTTCCCCTTTTTCAATTTTATCGTGCGATCGACGTGCACATCGTCGTCGTTCGGCGACGTCGCTATGCGAAAACTAGAGAGAGGAAGAGAGAGAGAGAGAGAGCTGACCTCCGGTAATTCTTCTTTCCTTCCTTTCTTTCTGTCATTCTCCTTTCGCTCGGCCACGAGACAAATCGCGCGCCGATTCTCCGAGTCACTGGGAAATTAATCGGAACTCGGTTCTCGTGCACTCTCGGGAGACAGAATTCGCGAGCATTTAGGTTGCATTACATCGTGTCGGTAAGCTATATCCGTCACGACCGCCGCTTCTCGTACTTGTGTGCATCCATCTGATGTACATGGTACAACAAGCTTGCCGTCGTGGAGAAGAGCGTTTCTCTCTATTACGTACCAGTCGTAGTCTCTCAAACGTGAGAACATTCTTTTCCTCGATCGTCTACGCTCGAAAGATCCCTCGGCCGCTTGCTCTCTGCTTTTGTGATGATACAACACAAAGAGAAAACGATGCAGCAGAAGGGAGGGGGTACTCTGGTTCTAGCGACTTCTCTCGTATGCTGTGAAGCTGTGCACAAGTTTTCAGCTCCACATTGCAGGGCTGATTTCGCCCGCGAATTAAATACATAGACGAATAAGAATACTTTTGGCGCTCGAGGTCAATTTTTTAACGAATTTCTGAAAGAAACTTATCGAAATCTGGACCCACTCTATGTTAGAAACTGCTCTTTAGATATCGTTTATATGCGTTTCCTTTATTCCTGGCTATCCGTGACGCTACTGCGACACTTCGTGCGCCTTTACTCTCTTTCGCTGACGTCTACTTGCGTGATGACTTTGTAACGATGTATTTTTCCAAACAACATTGCAAAACATCAACTTCCCAAAGTTTTAAAACATCTTACCGAGGTATTCTGCGACGATTTTACCCTCGTATGTAATAATGGATTTCCTTTCCAGTTTTCCCTGCCACGATGGACGGTCCAGGTACTTTTACATGGGAAGAATTTGTTGCAAATGCGAAAGAATTTCTTGCTCTTTCAGACGAGCTTCGTGATAGGTGGGAGTTTTGTGGTAATCAGGTACGTGCATTTTTAGAGAAGTGCATTGAATTGTTTGCAAATTCTTATATATTACAAGCTAAGTGAGTTTAAATATGTATCTTAAATTGTACTGAATGTGGAATCTTTGTAGATTCAGCGATTTCATAAAGAGATCTCTCTCCCTAGGCTCTTGATATATTTTTAAATCATGTTTAAATTATAAGAAAGTAGTATTTTCTGAACGACTAAATTTACAAATATTCTACAACACTGATATTGTTAACAGCACGTTTGCAATTTTATATTTTGCCTATATAGTTTGCTCTAAAAATATATAAAATTTAATATCTACATGTCCAAAAATCTGGTCTTGATTCAAAATGCATATTTGACCAAGTGCCAAGGTCGATAGCAAAATAAGTATATTATTGTTCTAATAATATACAATGTCTAAGTATGTTTAATGGCATTTGTAATTTGTAATGTCTTTATTTTATTGTAATAATGATGCTCAGAATATTCCTGGACAAGCGTACCTAGTTAAAAAATCGATGTGCTTTGTACGATGCGATGAGGATGTTTCGAGGAAAAAGGACGACAACTTCTTGTCTTCCCCACATTTCGGATCCGAGGTGCCTATCGTTACCGAACATCACATATTATGGTCTATGAGTTACAGCGTCCCGGTTCTCTACTTCAACGGATGGAAATCGGGTAACTTGACGCGATGTCAATCTTATCGTAAAATCAATTCTTGACAATCGAAAAGATATATCAAAATTGCATGACTCATTAATTGCTGTAATTTTCGCACGTAGATTATTGTAAAAGGAAAGAAAGAGAATTATTTGCATTATAAATTTCGCCGTGAAATTTATATCCTATTTTCTCGGAGAGAGAAAAATTTGTGCGCAATTTTGAGGTCTAATCAATAATTGATTCATTCGTTTGATTTCGGGTTCGCGATTTCCCTAGAGGAGATGATAACAACAAAGTTTAGGTTTGTTTTTCTACATGGGTTCTCTTGATTCTTTCATGCCAAAACATCAATTTTTAATACCTGATAATATCTGACTTCGTATTATCGATTTTAAGTACTTAATTATAAGCCTTTACTGTCTATTTCGGAACATAAGACAATTATCAAACTTGCAAAACTAAACCGTTTCATTTTGTTCACTGTATACAAAAATTTCACAATGAGCTCAGATTCATTCGGATGATCAGATTCAGCACGAAATGCACAGCTGAAATACGGACCGTCATCTCCCTATCCGGAATTCCAGTTTCCCCGGGCTTCGCACGTTCACCATTCGCAAAAACCAATTTGCGTCCCTTGATAAAAATATTTCACGTGTACTGCGTAAAAAATGCTTGACCGTTCGCATAAGTCGTGCGATTTTAACGAAAGATATTTGTCGAGCTCGTCGATTTGTTTCGGGCGGAAAGTACGGCTGGAACACATTGTAGAGTTTCGTAAATTCGACCAATAGATGCACAGTATGCGGTTGCGGATACATTCGTGTTTCCTCGCTCGCGTTCATCGTTTATTGATTACAAACGCAGCGTGTTCGTCTATTTCAATATTCGCGCAGATATTCCGGTGGCATAATTCATCTCGATAACACATTTCAGCGGAGCGGAAATAAACGTAAAATTGCTCAAGTGGGAATAAATGCGTACGCATGCATGCTATTTGGATTAATTAACGCCGAACGTTTTTTTTTTCTCCATTTTTTTCTTATGTATTCATCAACGAAAAGAAGCAATTGTCGTGAGAGACGTCATCTTCTTTCCCCCTGTTTTAGGTTATCCCGACATGAAACCAGTGAACGTGGACGAGGCTCGAATGGCCCACAGTTTACAGCTGAATTACATGGAATTATCGCAAGCGATCCACCCTATCATCGGCACTCCGTTCCTGCAATTGCATCCGTGTCAGTCGCAGGAATTGATACGAAATATGCCGAACAGGTGAACAATGCAGCGGGATATAATAATAATGATAAAAAAAAAACGGAAGAGAAATCGTATCTATATCGTGATAAGCCAATCACGCGCGATCACGCTTTTTCGTTCTTTACTGAATGCCTCGTAAATGTTGTAGCAAAAATAAACTCGTCAGTTGGCTGAGTTGCGTGGCATCTGCGGCCCTAAATCTCAACGTGAATTCGGAATACTACAAATTGACCGCCGAACGCACTGGTTATCTTGGGCTACTGCGGCAGTAATAAACATCTCGTTAAAGAAATTCTCACTCGAATATGTTAACATATTATTAACGTACTTAAGTATATATTTTTTATTAAAGAAGGATAAAAAGAGGAGGAAATAAAGAATGATAATCTAAGGACGAATGTGAGCATCGGCTAAGTGGCCGTTTACCGGTGATCGGTCATTCATTGCCACCGGTGTGCACCGAGATTCCGCTCGTCTCGAAGTTGCCTGCGAATAGTTCGATGTTATCTTCGCTAAAGTATACGCGAGTAATTCCAGTCACGAATATTCGACGACGATTGGAATAGAATCGTACGCTGACGGCAACGACGTCGGCGGCGGCGGCGAAGGCGGCGGCGGCGACGGCGGCGGCGGTGGCGGCGGTGGCGGCGACATGGCGTCACCGGATCTAGCATTGACCCACGTCGGCCGCGGGCCGGGTAAATTGCTCGCAATTGGGCGCGTTCGCGTTCTCGCGCGCCCGCGAAGAGACCGGAGCGTGGAAAAGAGAACGCAATTAATGCGACGGGCAGTGTGTGAGCGCACGATTAATTTGCGCAAGGACAATTTACGTGCGTCCCCGGAATGTTTATTTCCCAGCGCGGAGGCGTATGCTTTTTGCACGTACGCATCGGGTTTCCCCCCTCCCCCCTCTCTCTCTGTCTCTCTCTCTCTCTCTGTCTCTCTCTCTCTCTCTCTCTCTCTCTGTCTCTCTCTCTCTCTCTCTCTCTCTCTCTCTCTCTCTCTCTCTCTCTCTCTCTCTCTCTCTCTCTCTCTCTCTGTCTCTCTCTCTCTCTCTCTCTCTCTCTCTCTCTCTCTCTCTCTCTCTCTCTCTCTCTCTCTCTCTCTCTCTCTCTCTCTCTCTCTCTCTCTCTCTCTCTCTCTTTCTCTTTCCTGCTATCTCGCGTATCTCGTATCTTGTATTCACGTGGCACGCGTACAACAGTGCTTCTCAACCCGCCGTTGTCTGCCGGTGCGACTCGATGCCTCGCTCTATGCGCCCGGTAATAATCCCGTTATTCTCGTCCTCCGTACACCCGGCCCGTGAATGCCCGCCTCGCAGGACACGTGCCGCTGCTTTAAATTACAATAGCAAATGCACGGTGTCGTTCATCTATTGACCTTCATTCAGATTAGTCGCATAGTGCTTATTGTACTTCCTCCTTCGGTCATATAAAAAACGTCAAAATGCTTGTCGTGCGTTGTCGTTAACAGTCGTTGAGGATGCTATCGCGTGCTATCGTGAGAGAGAAAAATGTATCCCGACTAGGACGAAGGAGGAGACTCGGTCTGTTGTTCTCACGCTCGAGGAGAAGTTGATCGTAGCAAAAATTTAATTCGCCGATTGCACGAAAGCGCCGCTCGAGCATACCGGTGTTCCTCTGTTTATCGTGCTTAGGCGATGCTCATTCATGTTGACCGTATTTCCGTTAGCTCGAGCTGGAAGCGGGCTACTGCGAACCGTTAGATAAAAAACGGCACGACCTTTCTTTTGACGTTACTAAACAAACGCGTAATCCATCGTCGATCGCGATGCTAGTTTATGTCAAATTGCGTATGTCTTATATTTCAAGTTGCATACATTTTTAATTTTCCATTTGACCAAATCCGTCGCAAGTACTCATGACTCTTACATAACAGTGAACGTGTGGCGGGACGATAAGAGGCGACGACGCGATAATCAATCAAGTTCCCATCTTCCCGAGAATAATACACAATTTCTGCGAACGCGGTACTGTCAGGGGTCGGATGATTCTCGAAGAAAAAGAATGAGTCGGGAACGTGGACTAAATTTGTTTTCTTTGCCCCACAGAATTGATCAGTCCCGCGGAAAGTATCGTGAACGTTCTGCGTGCAGAAAACTGTTCTTCGTCTTCATCTTCACTCGCAAACTTCCGGCTCGTCAGGGACGACAAGATACTCTTTGTACAAGAGCAAGTTGAATGATTCGTCGAGGCGCGAATAGTCGCGGTAGTCGCTGGCTCCACCTATAAAGGCGATCGAAGCTGCACGGCCGTGTAGAGAAAGGTCCGCGCGCTTTTCGAACCGACCTCGACTGTCGCGCGACTCGACTCTCGTGCGATCTCGCAACCGTCTTCGCGCAATGCGTACAGTGAGTTGACGCCGCGTGCGCGCGGCAGCGAGTAGTCTCCGTCGCATGTCGCGACCCGCCCGGCGTGCTATTCCGTCGTGCGACACGCTACGTTTGTGCGTAACCGGAAACGGAACGAAGAGGAAGATCGTCGCGCGCATTACCGTATTCCCCAGCAGCAAACGAGTATTCGAAAGACAGGTGGAATAGTCTCATCTGGCGCGAAATCCTCGAAATCGCAGCGACAGGAAGAAAGTTTGTCGAAGGAGCGGAAGGTGGACGAAGGAAGGCGGTGTTTTATCCTTTCCTTACTTCGACCGCGAATGTCGCCGAAATATCCTTCCGAAACGGATGCTGCGGAGTATCAAATTCGATCTCGATCGTTCGACTTGTACGGGAGACTGTCTCCTCCTCCTTTCACTCCGCGGCCGCTCGCCGTTAAGATATCGCGAGCCTGATTCTCTCCTGTCGCGCGATTATCACGGTGTGATATCATTTAAATGATAACTCGAAACGAGCGGAGGCGCGGAAACGCGCGACGCGCCGCGCCGCGCTCGTTATCTGAAATTCAGGAGGCGTTATATCGATCCCCACGATGCGTCGCGTGGGCAGTACCTCCTGACATCTGATTCGTTCCGTTCGTCAGGTGGAAATAGAAGCACGCAGATAAAATCCAGGGTGTCAATGAATTTTCCATGGCGACGCGTAGAATATCGAAGGAGTGGGAGGGCGCGAGACGAGAGATACACGCTTTATATATCGCGTTGTCCTCGGATTTTCATCATGCTTATCGTAACACCCGCCTCTCACCCTCCCCGTTTCTCGAAGATGAGCTCGCACGCCGATTTCGAAGCGTAAATGTGAATGTTTTGTACGATTTCTTTTTTATTTGCGGCCTTGAGAATTCCTCGTCTCGTCGAGTCTACTAAATCGATTCTCGTTATTGGGTCTTCTCGACACGACGGTCGAGACGACGGTACTTTTGCCGGACGTTTTTTTCCCTACCAAGGGACCCTGGTTTCGTTATGTAACAAACCAGACGTTCGTTGCGAAAGCACCGTGACGACGACATTCGTCTTTCTCACACGCTTCACAGTGCTTCTATGAAAAATAAGTAGAAATGATGAGTGAGACGAATGAAATAGAGCGAGCGAGATAACGATTTGCCAAAATACTGGTGTCACAAAAAAAGCTGTAGAAAAAAGTGCTCGTCAGCCCGAGCCGGAGAAAGGCCCGAGAAAGGCTCGACGACCTCCTCCCCCGGGCAATCGAGACACACACGCACGTGCGACCGAATGCCGGCGAGACTGCGCCGGCGAGCGCTCATGAATCGCCACGATTTTTTGCTTCACCCACCGGTCGCCGATTTATCTCTCTCTTGCTCTCTCTCTTTCTCTCTCTCTCTCTCTCTCTCTTTCTTTCTCTTTCGTCGCGCTTCCCGCGTCTCCCGCCAATACCCCGGACCACCCCACCCAGCCATCACGTCTCGCGCGCTTTTCAAAGTGGCATGGACGTCACACGCGCGCGGCTTACAGTCCGCCACCGCGCTATAAAGAAGCAATTTTACACCGCGTCGCAACAGTCTCGCGATCGTCGCTGTGCCGCGCGGATCTCGTCATCCGAGAGCGAGTAATCGCGACCCCGACTCTCGTACGTATGTTCGTTCATCTACCCGTTCATTCATTCGTCGGTCCGTCCGCACGCACGCACGCACGCACGCACGCACGCAACGTGAAACATCGCAGGCGAGTCGCGCGATTAATCGCGTCGTCGTCCACTGTGAACCGTACGAGCGCAATGTGGCGCTCCTCGATGAATTAATTACGCGACGAAAACTAGTTGTTGGTATACAATTGAGACGCTGAAAACGTACGACAGCGGACCGAAGTCGTTACGCAACGACGCGCACGGTCAGTCGTTCGCGTCGCGGCCCTCGCGCAAGTACCTGTTGGCGCGCGAAAGATCTTCAACGTGAGGTGTGCCATTGTGTGTAATCAAAGTCGAGTTATCGCTCGCACGACTCAACTCGTCAGCTCGGACTTGGTTACACACAGATGTTTCGCGTATTACTGAAAACTTTTGTCGCGACTTTATCACGCGGAACGCCCTTCAGCGCGTCGATTCTGTTCCAACAATTCTGTAGAATCACTCTCAGCTGACTCTCGTTTACTTCCAAACTTGCCGCGGGTCGTTCGCGACAGTTAACAATTTTGTCATCCATTCATCCGTCCATTCTTCGTGCTGAAGGAGAGAGGGAGAGGGAGAGGAAATACAAATAAAAGAAGCGCGCTACACAGCGAACGTTCACGAAGGTCGCACGCGGACTTTGTTGTGTACAGTTCGATACCTCGATTAACGAATGCTCGCGCAACGATTATGTGTCCCAAGGTTATCGGAATTAATCGAGGACGAGGCGGGAGAAACTGGAGGTTTAAATTTGGAGCGAGGGCATCGTAGGGACATTTAGGGCCTTCCCCATTACCCGGTCGTCCCGCGCTTGATTGCACGTTACGTTTGACGTTCACGTCAAATCGCCGCTCACCGAGCCGTAAAGTATCGCCAGGGTGTTCAGCCGGCGATCCCGGGACATTTAGCGCGGCAGCTCCGCCCGTAGTTGGCCCGGTTGGCCCGAGTCTCCTCTTCTGGTTGTAGTGTAATTAAAGCTGTCAAACTACTTAGCCGTGCCTCGTAATCGCCGCCGCGATCGAGCCTTCCGTTTCTATGCCGCGAATGCTAATCGAATTGGACTTGTGTGACACACGTATGCAAATCCACTCGATGACAACAATCCCGAGCGGATTACAAGTGCCGTCCTGATTATCGAAAGTCGCGAACGGTGACGTATGCACGATTCGGCGAGCTTGTGTAATAATGCGCGCGTTCCGCGCGAGCGAGCCGGTGAAATGTACTTTTTATTATGATTCACTCGCTATCTCGCTTCAGATCAACGGCCGTTTATCTCATTACGATAAGCGCAACACGTTACGCGCGTACGGATTGATTTTTCCGCGGTATGCAACACCGGACACGTACTCGCCTTATTAATTACGTCGGCTGTGGCTCATTGATAGTTTACTCGACTCTCTCCTCTTGCGCGATATCAGACGTATGAATGAGCGAACGACACCACCGTTGACAGCACACATTTTTTATCTCGACAAGCTGACAAGTGTCGAGAGCTTAACGACTGACATCTGTTACCGTTACGTTACAACGAGCGGCAGTAAACAGCAATGAAATCGGATTATGTATTCGGACGGATTTGTTTGCGGGAAATACTCATCCCTGTCTCTCTCTCTCTCTCTCTCTCTCTCTCTCTGTCTCTCTTTCGGTATTACACGTTACGTAAAAACGATACGCTGCGGCAATTATCTCGGCAATTAATGCCGTGCGTTCGATCGTAAGCGTCGCATTACGCGTGTTAAAAACAAAAATGCCACCGGAAAAAAAGGCGATGCGAATAAAACTCACGCGAGTTAAAGGGAGCAAACGACGTCTCAAGGTTCAACGCGTTTATTAATATAAGACGCATCATTTTGCAGGTAAAATTCAGCAAATTTCTCGCCATCCTCGAGACCGTCGCGGTCTGAAGCAACTTAAACGAATCGCATCATCTGAAGTCAACGGTCAGCGAAACTCGCTTCGAAAAAGGGAAAAGAGCAAAAGCAAGAGAGGCGACGAGCGAGGTACTGGACGGGCTAGAGCACCGAGGATTCGGAACCGTCCGGTTCGATGGGAAGAGGCTCGCTTTCGCAACGAGGGACGCGTCCGCCGTCGTAGCCGGGACGAGAGAAGAATCGCCAACAGCACGAACTCTTAATCGAGTGGACAAACCGCCGACAAACAATAGGGAACCTGGCGGCTTCCGATGGGGTCGTAACCGCCAACGCGTGTATTCGTAACATATATCGCGATGATAGGCTAGCCGCGGCAGGAAGAGATCGTAGGGGGATCGCCATAGCTAATCGTACCACCCAAGGTGGCACAGATTGAGAGCCCTATCAGCATACATCCTCTCCTGGCTAACGAGATACCCAGCGTCCATCCAGTTCGCGCACGTCGTTACACGTCGCTTGCATTGACGACAACGTGTCTTCGACATCGTCGTGCCAACCTTCTCGGAGGTTCACCGATACTGACTGCCGGCCGACATTCCGATCAGTCCGATCAGCCAGGTCCTATATCGGCAAAGACCACCATCCTCCTTGAGCTGTCATCTTCCCCCGAAGACACGCGCCTCTTCCGGTTGACTGGAGGTGACCACGTAAACGACTGACGACGACGAGCGATTCGCATTGGAAGACGCATACGGCAAACGACAGGCGGGATCATTATGGAAGTAGCGAGCGAGCTGTAAGTAGGACTTTTCTTCTCGCATGAGGCCTTTGTCAATTCATTCACGCGACCGGCGAAGTTCTCCGACTGGGAGAGGAGGTGTAAATTGCAGCGGTGTGCTCGCTGCCGTGTTCTGCATGAGGAAAAAGACCGGCTGAATGAACGTGACGATGAACGAGCCAGGCGCATTTTGGCCGAAGGAAACGGGCTGTCTGGTCCTTAGAAGCGAATTTCATTCATGTGCGGCGGAAATTCCGTTTCTCTCGACCGAGACGCGCGTCACGTTGGTTTAATCGATCTGTGCAGCGAGTCTTGCTAGCCGAGCTATCTGGTCTTGTTGCCACTGATGTAATTTGTCGTTTGTATGAATGTATCATTATTGCGACCGAGTTATCGGCAGACTGCTGATAAGCAAGGTTCGGCACAAATAAATATGTGTCGGACTTGACTTCTGCCCTCTCGTGTTCGAATTTGCCGGCGCGGTTATCGCCGGAATCCATTTTCTGAGTCGTGTGATTCCCGAGATCTCGCGATTTACGCAAGAGAATCGCCGTATACTCCGAATAATATTTTTTCTTCTACGTTCTTCCACAAAATCCTCCTCGACATTTTCGCACGATGCTCGCTGACGACGCAAGCGACTGCATCCAGTCTCTCTCACTCTCTCTTCCAGAGTCGTTTCGCAGCTGTGTACGCATCTACAGACTTTTAATAGCGCATACAATTACCGTACACGTCTTCGCGGCACGCGTCCTTTGCGTATATTCATCGGCAGATGCCTGTCTGATCGTAAAAAAACATAAAACACTCGCCTATCGACACATTAGGTCGCGTGTCGCTCTTTATTCCCAATTGAAATGGATTTCAATCGCGTTAACTAACTCGATGCGTGCCACGAGAGACTCGGTCACTCGACCTCGTTCCTTTCCGCGCTGCGACGGTGGCGGCGGCCCAAGCTGTTGTTATCGAATCACATATGAGGAGCCTATAATTTATTAACGGGGTGGGTTAATGACGCATTCGTCTGATGAATGTTGACGTGGCACAACACCACACACAAATGTCAAAACGGCATAACGATGCGCTTGAACTTGTCATAGACAGCGCTTGCAGCTTCTGTGCAGATTTTGAAAAATTGCGAGAAATAAAATCAATCTCTTATCACGCGTCATATCGTGAAGTACACCGCCTGTTGCCACGTGACATGTCGCTCTTTACGAGACGTCACGACGAACACGTGCTGTATTTTATGCACCGACATATATATATATATAGTTATAATTGAGTCAGCGTCGATGTTTTCGTTTGAGGGAAAAAAAGTGACGTATCGCGTTAAGCGACACAACTCAAATATTCAAAATGACGCTGCGACGTCATTTGGATATTTGAATGGAAGTCGCGGGTCACCCTGTATATCCGCGGTCGATCCATTTATATGTCGCATTCAACGGCGCAGCGAGATTCATTGGCACAGAATTCCATAATGGCAACAGCGGTGCTTGGCTGCTCATTAAATCATTGTTGGGCTCGTTCTTTGTGATAAGGAACGGAGGGAGACGACGACGACGACGACGACGACAGTCGCGCGCGCTGCATAAGAATTTATCGCTAATCGTAATTAGACGCAGCTCTGCGGCTCCTGCGTGTAAAATCTGTCGAAAGGGCACACGTAGGCTTTGAGGAAGATGATTTCACGAGAAATCCTCGTGAATTTCCGCCATCAGACCCGTCAATTAACGACAGAGCCAGCAGCGATTTTAGCGCGACCCGATTTTTACCGAAACGATCGAAATGACAGACTCTGGGAGAGAAAGGAAAACAATCGCAACAAAATGAAAAAAAAAAAGATCGAGCTTGGGACACGTTCGATAAGAATACGCCAGTGAAATGCGTTATCGCGGATGGAGAAGTGTGCGCCACAGCGATTGCGCGCATTTATCCTTTGTTCGGATGCGCTGATAAGGGAATACATGATTCGCCTGTGTCGCTCGAAGCGGTGCGACTGCAAATTTATCTTTTATCTCATGTGATCGCACGGTGCAGTCGATGGGGTTTGATTAAGCAGGGTTGCGGCGCTTTCGCATCGCGTGTGCGATCTCACTCGCGCAGAATTACCTGCTCTTAACGAACATATGTACGTTTCCGAGCGAGCGAATTCGTCATTTCGGACTGCAATAATAAATCCATATTCCAGATCCTCGATAATTAAACGTGAGATTAACGCGGCATCTCTTTTCTTCGATATTCAACTGTCGCCTTTCGCGGGCATCTTGTATCTTTTCGGATTGATCGCGAGTGTCTAATAATGCCGTCGATTGCACAATGAGCACACACGTGACATGCGTGAAACCGGTTATTCGAGCGTGCATGTGCTAATTATTCAAATCCAGAAGGATACGATGGAAATGGGCTTGACGTTAACCGCGCGCGCGCACGTGGGACTATTGAATTTTTAATTGAAACCTCGGTATTGTGCGATTTCGCAAATCAGACGTGGCTGAAATTAATTCCTTTGCAGTCGCGACGGCTGTGTCGAGCGATCGCAATTGCGACGTTGGAATCTCAGATAAATATTTACGAAACGACAGATTTATTCTCTATTTCTCTCTTGCTCTCGGTATGAATTATTGAACATCGTGAAGATTGCATCGGTAAAACCTCCCAGTATGCGACGGCCAATGACGTCGTTTTTCGAAATACACGGGAGGAAAGGAGGTCTGCACCTCCACCTGCACCGTCAATTTTACATTAGCCTCAAGTGCACCTACTTACGTAAGTGCATTCAACAAGTTGTTTGCCGAGAAGATAATTTTGGAACTATCAGCCGAGCCAAGCTGGCATTGAGGATTTTCGACGTCGCGCATTATTGTTATCTGCTCGCGATTCTACACAAATTTTAGCGCGTGTCCGATGTATTCTCCCGCTTATGCTCGTTTAGATATATATTACGTTATTAATTTGCTCGAGAAACTGAAACAATCCTGCCGCGTGAAGTGAAACATAAGGTGCGCGTAATGATCTTGTTATTTCTTCTTCCAATCGCGCTCAAAATTCTTAGAGCGCCGACCTCCTTCGACGAATCGCGAGCACTTTCGCGACGCATGTGTTTCGCAAACGCGCTGCCTCGCCTCGACGATATGCTTCCCGTTTTATTTTTCCGGCCCATTAAGTGCCTGAGCACCGTGAAATTTTTATTTCCGACAGAAACGTCATCCCCCTCGTTAAGCGAAAAAATTTCAATCGGCCGTTATTCGAGACGAACGCGTTACCCATGCAGCCGCAAGGTGATACCTTTTAACTCTTCGGCATTTGGCGCGACTCGCGCGAGCGAATTAAACGAGGGTAATGTAAAACCGCGAAAAAAAAGAGGATACGCGTGAGCATCTGTCGTCCAAGTCCGAAATTAATTGTCAAGGACGATGTTTTTCCCAGCCGACCAATGGTCGTGACCGCCGGGATTGTTTTGCAACAATCGTGTGTTTCTCTTTTTCCTTTTCTCCCTCTCCTTTCTCATCTTCATTTTATCCAGGTCAATGTAAACACAACTCCATCGTGCATACAATTATCATTGTGTATTTTTTTTTTATTACACGCTTGCAGGGATTTTTCCCAGAGCGCCTGATAAATAAAACTTGTTGTCTTTTTCTTCCTCTCTTTCTCTCTCTTTTTCTCTCCATTTATGTGCCGCGCTACGAAAGTCGCGAGTTTCGTCACGCTATCGGTGAATTAACTGGTGCAATTAAAATCATTTCTCTCGCCACCGTCGTCGTCGGGGCGACGTTATTATCATCGCCGCTGTCATTGTCGTCGTCGTCGTTCGTTTACCTCGATACGTCCGTCGTGTCAACAATGTGATCGCTCGCGACTCTTCCTTTACGAATTCCTGTACGCACGCACGTTGAGAATCTCGAGCGCAAGATTTTCGCCAACGTGAGAAATTCGCTTCATCCTCGGCGACGGATCGGTATCTGCATTTACAAAGGCATTTCTTCGCGGTGGGCGACGATAAGATAAAAATACAGGCGACCGATCGAGAAATGTGGGACACGATTCGGCGGGCGTTTCACGCGACGTCGTCGCAGGTTCAGGCGGAACTCCGGCACGAGAGACGGAAATAATTGAACCATCCGCGAAACTAACCGTGACGGACGCCCACGCGTCGAGTAGGAGTTGATTGGTTGCGTCTCTCCCGCAAGAGAAGCTATATCGTGCCAGATCTCATCGTCGATCCCAAAGTCTTCGCTCTTTCTCTCTCTCTCTCTCTTTCTTTTTCCGTCGTCATTAATAAAAGTTGTGGAGAACGGTCGCATTTAATAGGCGTAATGCAATGGAAGCGGCCAACGATGCATGGCGCGTGCTCCTCGTGTTCTACCTCGCGCGCACGTGTCTCTTCCGCGACGCGCGAATCGCGTCGGAGGAGATACTTGGCAGAGGCCGCCGAGGAATGGAACGGCCGCCGCAGCCAACGTTGTCCGATGCGTTACGGCCTCCACTCGTTCCGCATTTTCCGCGAGTTACACGGTAACTCGATATCTTTTCGCGTTTCCCTTCAAATCCCCCTTTGAAGTCGAGACGAGGGTAGGGACACGCATTGTCCCGGAAAAATGCATCGAAGAATGTAGAAAATGGAAAATAATTTCCTGAAAAATCGTAATCTCGGCATCCGAAACGATCTCCCGAGAAATAGAATTTCAGTATTCAATATTTGTTGTATATATGTATTTTATATTATATGTTTAATTTTACTTCCATATATTTGAATATCGAAATTGCCTCGTTGTGCAGATGCGTTAGTTATTTGAGTGCAGCGAGAGAGAGAGAGAGAGAGAGAGAGATTCGGGGCAATATTGCCTCTTCGGAATAATTCATATTTTACGACATGTCGGATTTTGGTATTTTGGGACTTTGCGGGAAAATCTTGCTGTCCAAGATTTCGAATGTCGAGAATTGCAGAATTTTTCGGAACCGAGATATCGTCGCACGCCAATAATCATCGACGTCCGCCTCGCGACATACGCTGACACCCGCGGGGAGACAAGCGATATCGCTCAGCCGACGACGATGAAAGACGGGTTGAAAGTGTGACCGAAGGAACAGATTAGATACAAAATGAACCACATCGTGATGGTGACGTAAGCGCGGCTAAAATCTTTATACGCAAGTGGATATCCGTGACCTCTTTTTTTCAGCGACGCTGAACGATCGTGCGTTAACTTCCACGCCTGGTCAAGGTGTGAGCGCGCTATTGTGTGGTACCTGTAAGGGTATCCGTATCGTATGCGCCTTGAGATGACATTTCATAACGGACTTCACACCTAGGTTCAAGGTGGACGTCGCGATAAATTTTTTCCGACTGTCCTGTTGCATCTGAATGACCACTCCTTCGTGAGTTGCAAACATGTTTGACGAATCTCTCTTCTTCCGTGCGTTTAAACAGCGCGTCTCTTTCGACTCGAAGCCGAGGAGAAACGGCTTACAACAATCGCGGGCGTGAGCGCCCGCGACGTGTTTGCTCGGACACGTATATTTATTTATATCACGTGGACTACGCTGGTGAATATAGAAAGGTAAGCCACGCGCAATCATCTATTAATAATCAGAGACACTTCCGACATATGTGTGTTCTAGTCGAGAAATATCTCGCGTGTTCTCCGAGAACAACTGGTCGCCGCGGACTTCTGATCCCGTCGGGTCGTCCGTGAATTTTTCTCTCTTATCTCAGTGCCTTTTGCTCTTTCTCTCCCTCCCTCCCTCCCTCCCACCCTCAGTCAGCCGCTAACAAAGACGCGAATTTGAACGAAGTACACTCGCGGAAAAATGCTGGTGCAAAAACATCGTATACTTTAGAACAACAATAAATCAATTTATTTGCCAAGCTCTTCGGGCGATTTGTCCGGAAAGGAAAGAGAAAAAAGTAGCGGCAACTCTGTATGTTATCAGATTAAGTGACACGAGCGTGACTTTAAAGCGCGCATTATCCTCCCGATCCGTTTAATTCCGTAATAACCATAAACTCATATCAGCAATAACGATGCGTTCTTCGTAATCGGCTCAATTACACACACACACACACACACACACACACAGACATACATACGCAGCGGGCGTCACCAATGGAAAAAGATCGACAGATCGTTATCTCGTCGCGTTAATAAAGGGTTTGCCCATGACGATTCGCAGCAGTGTCACTTCTCGGTCTCATTCGAGCACTTGCCGATGTAACACGCTATCGATACTTCCGTCTCTCATCGCCGGTATCATATCGCTCGCGTCGATTAAAGCGATTCACCTACGCGCCGCTACGGGGACGACGGTGGGATTCCTCTATGTTATTAAATTCATCGTTGCGACTTGATCGACGTGAGCATATTGCGCGATTTCTCATCTCTCAGCTCGATTCCTCAAGTCGGAGTATTTTCCGCCGTGCGAGCGCGCGCGTGCCTCGCAATTATTCCGTCGTCCCCGCCGTTTCCTCGTGAATACCGATTGCGCGGCGTGCACTCTTCATAGGAGGCAGAGGCCGAAGCTTGTCAGAAAATAGTCGATGGCTTAAAACAGTCCTCGGCCGACCGCGGAAGAGACCGGTAATCTTTTCGCGAGGTGTCGGACTGTGGGAATCTCCCGACATTAAAGAACCATTCGCCTTGACGAGAGGATCGTCGTGTGAACCGCCGCCGTCGCCGACCTAAGATGCCCAGACAATCGAGATACGTGCGAATCGAGCGTTAATGTTTCCGCACATACCGCGAACGAGTGCTAATTGCCTAAATCAATTGCGCCCGTCTGTTTGGGATAAACGAAAACACGCCTGTCGAAATCTCCTGCCAAGTGCGATCCGTCGACTCGCGATTGCTCGGTGATGCGAAATATCAATTTTTCGATTCTCAGCGATTTGAGATAAATATAAAAATCGCGCTCGTCGTGTGTGTGTGTGTGTGTGTGTGTGTGTGTGTGTGTGTGTGTGTGTATGTGCCATACTTACGAATGACAAAATAGATCCTTGGATCTTGTTGGATCGCGTAATTCTTCGTTGTGCAAGTGACGTATCATGGCCGACGCTGACGGAACGGGGTAAGCGAAAATTTATCAACGAACAATGCTACTCTCCTGAAGAGCGTCCACTGCTTATGCAAGACGTTAAATATAGAATTAGCACATTTAAAGATACACGTTTGTGCGTTTCGGCACGTAACAGTGTGAAGCTGTTAAAATCGTATCTCTTAAAGTCGGTGCGTTATCAGAGAGTTATCAAGTATAACGAATGTCAGGAGCCGTTGGACTTTCGGCGAGTCACAGGGCGGCTCGCAATAAAAACATGATTAAATCCAGTAGCAGAGGAGAAAGGAGGGGGAAATTTCGCGAGAACCGAGCGCGATAAAAATGCAAGAATTGATCTATTATTCTACTGTAAAAAATGCTCCATATGGATAAGATAGATTCGTTGAATTAACGTGACAACGCGAGTCTATCACTATTAATGACTATCACTATTAATGATTGAAGAAAACAGAATTTCCGCTTCTCAGAATCGAATTTGTTTCGTAAGAATCGGCGATTCTGGTTAAAGCAAAAAAAGAAAACAAATTACTTTTCTTTCAACCGACAGACACGTTGATTCGTTCGTCATCGCGTTAATCAATCTTCGTTTTCTGCGAAAAGCAAAGAGAGAGGCCGAGTACCATATTGCCGGTACCACCTATGAAAACCATCTATCGCCAATATGTGTTGTTTCAGGTCGCCGTTGTCGGGCGCGGAGAATCAAGGCAGGATGAAGGAGAGGAGCTCATACTACCCGCAGGAGCCCAGCAAGAGGCCGAAAACGAAGGGACAGAAGATGCGGTCGTGCTTGAGACACAATGCGCTGACGATACTCACTGTCAGCGGCGTGGTCGGCGGCGTGATCCTCGGCATCATCCTGCGAAACTCGCGGACCGAGAAATGGACGCCGCGGGAGATCATGTACATCAATTACCTCGGCGACCTCTTCCTGAGGATGCTCAAGAGCTTGATCCTGCCGTTGATCATTTCGAGCTTGGTGTCGGCGATCGGCTCGCTCGACCTGTCGCTCAGCGGCAAGATTGGCGCGCGTGCGATCGGCTATTACATGGTTACGACCATCTGCGCGGTCGTGTTAGGTCAGTGAAGCCTAATTTGTACATCGCCACTTTCTCCTTCCCTCCGCCTTTCCTCTGCCTTTCTTCGCGCCACTAATGCGATTACTTCATGTCGGGCACGGATATGTAAAAGCGCGCGGACGCGAACCTCGGAGTCTAAATCCCGAGTGTAATTAACGCGGAATAACACGCATGTAGGAGCACGCGCAGGAAGGAAAGCCGCAAGCGTCTGTGGTGATTGTTCGCGTGTCTTCTCTCGCGCATTCGAAGTCGGCTGTCTGAAGAGAAGTGAGCGGCGCACTCTCGGAGCTTTGTGTACTCTCCGAGGTTAAACGAAACGATTGGCCCGCATCATCAACGACGCGACGACGCGATCAAAGAGAGGTCCCGTCCTCTCGGGCGTTTTGTTTCACGCTCGCAACGGACTGCCGTTTCTCGGAAATCGCGAGCAAACGTGACAAACAGTAGATGGATGGCACTGTTCCTCGCATTTACATATCTGGTCGCAGGAACGCGCGCACGATAGCCCTGAATTCTCTCGGTGACTCATCCTCGGTTAATTGACAACGAGCTCCGGATCCGAGGGAAAATCAAGCGCGCAAACATGTCAGGCCCCCCCCCCCCCCACAACAACCGCCGGCAGATTACGATGTTATCTCCAAGTCTGCGCGATTTTGTTCCCCTCTACCTCCTTTTCTCTTTTGCAACGCGTCGCGAGCAGAAGATACGATGGTTTATTACGTTAGTCACTACAGATTAGACCGGTTATAACCGAAACCGTCGCTTACGTACGTTCGACTTTTCCTCCTGTCATCGATTCTGCTTGCGACATCATATATGCCAGCTGTATAACTATTCGTCATCTTCTGCCTTTGCACTTATCTCGTCGATTTTTCATCGACGTTAACGCTCCTCGCTATCCGTTGCTCTTGCGACCGACGATAAAGCAAATGTAGAAAAAGAGATTAGACATTTACGCGCGTTGACGTTATGTCATGCTTTGTTAGTGATACGTTGGGTATCGATTTCAGGTATAATTCTCGTCGTTTCCATTCAACCCGGAGTCGGCAGCTCCGCCTCGGAGAGCAAGAGACCGGCGCAAAATGTTTCCACCGTTGACACGCTGATGGATTTGGTGAGAAACATGTTTCCACCGAATCTCGTTCAAGCCTGCATCTCCCAGCACCGCACTGAGCCCAAGCCGCCGGAGAACGAGTCGAGTGAGTCGAGATTTTGCTACCGTACCAGAACTAGAGATCTTTAGAATAGACAAGAAACGCATTTTTCGTTTCGTTAATGTATACATTTGCTTCTAAGAGCTTCTACAAGCGAAAGAATCATTTTATCCATCAGTAATAATTTATCCATTTTCCCCTATTGAAATTAGTTCCTCTGGAGGAGTGGGAGTTGGTGGAGAAAGAAGTGTCCGGTGCCAACATTCTCGGGCTCGTGGTATTCGCAACGGTGTTGGGCATCACTCTCGGTAAGATGGGACCGCAAGCCAAGCCGCTGTTGAGCTTCTTCGAGTCGCTGTCCGGTGCTATGATGGTGATCACTAACTGGGTCATATGGTAAGGCACGAGGGCAAGTATACGATACTCAAGATCGTGTCGAGTTCCTCGGGTCGGGGAAACTCGTGTATTATTCGCACAACGTTGACGTCGATGTTGCATAACATTGTGTTGCGCAGCTATCGCATGATGATGCGATAACGTCTTCAGTCGTCACGCGTCAGTCGTTATTTCTTTCAACGATTGAAGGAGTCTGGCAATTTATGCATGCGTGCGTTACGTGCGCGCAGGTTGTCGCCAATCGGTGTTCTCTTCCTGGTCGCCTCCAAAATCACGGAGATGAAGTCACTGGACGAGATAGTCGCCCAGCTCGGCATGTACTTCTTGACTGTGTTGGTCGCCCTGATAATACACGGCTTTCTGGTGCTGCCGGGAATGTACTTCCTTCTCACGAAGAAGAACCCTTATCGCTACATATCCAACATGGCTCAAGCGCTTGTCACTGCCTTCGGCACGTCTTCGAGCTCAGCGACGTTGCCGATCGCCATTAGCTGCCTCGAAGAGCGCAACGGCATCGACTCGCGCGTTACCAGATTTGTCATGCCGATTGGCGCTACCGTAAACATGGATGGTACCGCTTTATACGAGGCTGTAGCTGCCATTTTCATATCGCAAGTGCGCAAAGTTGGTCTCTCCTTCGGTCAGTTAATAGCGGTTAGGTGAGTATTGGCGTTACTTATTTCAGTTTCTCTCTTGTTGCAAGTCCCATTAGAGGGTCCTATGAAAGTGAGACGATTACATGAGCTAAAACTTTTCTGGTCCAACTTGTTTCAGTATCACGGCAACCGCCGCCAGTATTGGCGCAGCTGGTATTCCGCAGGCCGGACTAGTCACAATGGTGATGGTGCTGGACACAGTTCGCCTTCCGGCCAATGACGTTTTTTTAATTATCGCGGTCGACTGGTTGCTGTGAGTATATTCTCGCGTGTCATATTCGCCTTGGAATTGCAACTTTCCGATGTCTTATCGGAGACTCTATTTGCTATGTGAGCGCATACTTATACGTGTCTCCACCTTCCAGAGATCGTTTTAGAACAACGGTGAACGTAATCGGTGACTCACTCGGTGCGGGAATCGTTCATCATCTTAGTAGAAACGAGCTCGCATCGATGCCGCATCATCCGCAGCAGACACAAAACGGAGCCGAGCGTCACGCAACCACATCGATATGAACATGCCACTGGTAATCGCGGCGTCTCCTCGACTGACGATTACAAAACTGCTTCGCGATCAGAGAATTGACCAACCGACTACATCATCAAATTCGCGTGGCTAATCGCCTGTCGAAACGCTGACATACGCTATCGCTACGAGTTCAGGAGAGTTCTACTTCAAGAATATACGATTAAGTTCAATTTCAAGTGAGAATCGAGATTAGAATTAAGAGCACGTGAGTGCTCTTAATTCTAATCTCGAGTGCTCTTTCAACTTGTGAGCGATAACATGATATTAGTCTTTTCTACCACAACGGTCGATGATCGCGAGGTACGATCCTGACGAAGTGTTCTTGCGTACTCAGTAAGTGTTCCGTTTTTACCTTAGTCAGTTACATCGGTTTAGTATTAATTATCCCGTACAAAAAGAATAAAACAGACTACAAATGAAGGGAACAATAAACTGTATCGCCGGCTCTTAACGCCATATTATGCGATAAACGCACACGCGGAATGCGAGAGACGCATAATCTTCTTCAATTACCTCTACACGAGTACTGTAAGAGAAGAATTATTTTGGTAGTCACTTAATTGACATCCATTCCGCGATATATGTAATAATAGGGCGATAAGATTTTAACTATTAGCGCACAGCGCTTGCAGTGCGAGCGACTATGGCGTCTTTTAGATAACTCCGAAGTGTGTTTGAAACTAAATAATTCGTAGCTTTAGTTTACTCATAGACCCCATTAAAGCAATCTTGCTTATAAAATGTATAGGTATATATTATACACACATATATGTCTTCCATTCTTGCGTTTAACGACATTTACGCTTGTTATCTAATATGTATCGCGCGTTACACTTTGTTCGAGCCGCGAAATTCGCCGTCTAGTGTATCTTTCCTCGCGATTCATTCTTCTCTTCAAGTGCATTTAAAATTGAGAGGTCCATAAGAGACAAAGGGAAAAGAGCGTAACGTTTTTGAAGCTAAATATGCCAGCGGTGCTTCCGCAGAAATTGATTTTTATTACTATTTGACACGACGAAAAGTCAAGATAGATGAAATTCCTCTTATTACTTTTTTATGTAAAAGTAGAAGCGAGAATGTGTATAAATCTGTTCGTGCACTATTCCGTAGCAATTAAGAAATGTCGCAGCTTGTGCCATAGAACGTTACTGTCGTAATTATCGAAGTAATGCTCGATACAGCGGAAAACGCAGACTTAACTAATTTTTGTCAGTTTTGTATGCAATTAAAAACGAGCGTGTGAAAGCAGTCAAGAGTCACATCATATTGACGGATATTTTCTTGGTATCGGGATGAGAAATCACATTACCGAACATGAGATCTTATCGGAAATATTTTTTCCGTCGTCTATTTGCAAAAAGTGTCGCGTACGATGTTATATAGTATACGATTCGGTGCCATTAACAACAATCAGCTACGGTACTTAACCCTTAAGTATGAAACCTTAAGTATGAAGCTGATCACATTTTTTGTCCCTTCATCAATTTTCAAATAATAAAACCACAGCTTTCTACATTTTATATTTTTTCACACGAAAAGTCTAATAATAAGTCACGACATGTAAAATGAAAACTACAAACAAAATCTTTAGAAAACGTATGTTCAAAAACCGAACATGCTAATGATGAAAAATAAAACGCGTACTTAAGGGTTGAAATACCTTTTCTTTCTATTGGTGTAGGAAACAAAGAAAAAAAAGGAACAACGTAATTGTGAAATTATCATACGCGTGACGTGTGAAAGAATTATATGAAGAAAATAACAAAATGATTAATAAACGAATTGCCTGATTTTATTCAAAAATCATCTGGTATAAAATCCTTTTGTTATTTTTTACGCAGCATTTTTCTCAGGTTTGTACGAAAGAAAAGTGTTCCATTGAATGAATCGCTATTGTGTTTTGGTATCGCGGTTATCGAGTGTGATTAACATATCTTCCTGAATGTACTCTTGCACCTAAGTGGTGCGCAGATAAAGCAAAACCAGTGTATGTAAATAAAGCATGGAAATGAAAAAGAAAACCGCGTTTATCGTCGTACATGCCGATAAATACAACGTTCGGCAACTGTTTTGCTTGTACTGTGTATCTATCAACTGTATAATTCGGAAATATGTGTATTTGCATAATTAATATAACGAATATACAAATTAATATAGTATACACAATGTATAAATATATACATATATATATATATATATTATAAAAATATAAATGAAAACTAACTATATAGGTGTGTGTAATTGTAAGTGTAATAACATATGGGAAAACAATGTTCATTCTCAGAGAAGAATCTTTGTTCTGAGATCAAAATTCTACGCACAAACAGTGAGAAATCTGCGAGTTGTTGCGAAATGTTATAACAAGCGTATGTATCTCATTTCAAAGCATTACGACAAAAAATTTCACTTACCGTTTGTCGTGTATTTTCACTGCTCTGGAACCAGCTGCTCCATCGACTTTAGCTTGCGTCAAAATCTCGTTGACCATCTTAGCGAAGCATGCAGCATTATCGTTTATAGATCGGGAGAAGACGCACTACGTTATACCGCGCACTAATTCACACGATGCTTCTAGAAAAGACAATCGATTATGTGGAAGTTGATTCTCTTCTTTTAATATTACTCGTCTTTGTTCGTAGATACAAATTTTATTTCGTTACTTACATTCTTCTAACATTACGAACAAATCTCACGTCTCGCCGACACTCGATAGAGATAAATGAACGTTCTTACAAATATCAGCAATCTTGAGATAAACGTCCATCTTGAATCAAATACGTTCAAATACGACAGTTGCGTTATTTCTGCCTCTTGATTGGCTATCGCTAGAGTGTAGTTGCTCTGTATACACGCGTCCTTTAATTGTCGAAAATAAACATCGCAAGTAGATTTACATCAGAGAACGTTAAATAAACAATGTACGGCAATCGTAGTATCTTTATCAGGGAACATAATTATGATTAATCATCTTCAAGCAATATTTATATACACCGGCGGCGGCAGCGCTGGTGCAAGTGCAGATGTTTGAACGTTGGTAAGTGCTGCCGCCATGTCCTTTTCTCGCCGCTGCGACTCGCGATCGGACGGGATTTTTTGGTCGCTCCGTATTAATTACGTTCTTCGATCGTCGGAAACGCATGTCGCACATGAGTGAGTATCCAAAGTCGACAGAAAACGATCATACTCTCATCACAGCATGTTATTCAAGGCACGAGATCCCGATTAACCGTCTTTCGGGCGATATTCAGTTAAGTTTGATTAGTGCGACACGGCCGTTCAAACGTTTGTTGGCGCCATATTTGTTTCGCGCGGTCGTTCGGTCGTCGGCAGCATCGTTACATCGTATTTACGTTTTATCGCAATCGAATGTCGTTTGAACGTCGGCAGCACCGGTTGAACTTTACACGCGTCGTACGCGAGTGCGAAAGTCGCCGAATAAAATTAAGCGTCGTGCCGCAGAATATCGTATCGGACGCGAGTGAATTTCGCGAGTGTCGAGCAAAGTGTTCGTATCCCACGCGAACAAATACATCGCAAGATCGCCGCGATCGTGCGCGTAATATGATCGAATCGTTGCACCCGCAGCACGAGCAAAAGAGTCCAACAGTTCTTTATCATATATAGTGTCGGAGACGCCGAGTCAAATATCGTGCTCATACGCAAATAATGCCGGGAGTGTCGAATGTCGTGACGTGTGCAAATGTGATATGCTTTGTCGAGAAAGTGAGGATCAACGCGACCGTAGGAATAGATGAAGTTGTAGTTGAAGCAACTGGTAACCGAGTAACGACGACACGCGGCGAGCAGTGAGTGAATTTATTTGTCGTATTATTCGTTTTGTGAACAGATTCTTTGTTTGCTCGCAGCGATTTATCTAGAATCTGTTTCTTTCACATCGCGCATAGCGTATGTACATTTCCGATGTGTTCTTAAAAACGTACCAACTGCTCAGTGACGGTTCCCGAGTAAACTTCAATCTCTAGATGTCGCTAGAGTGTCTGTAAATACAAACATGCTGCGTGTCACTTGCAGCATACCGGCTTTTAAATAACAATTAACTATTAGATGTATTAAGTAATATATGCAGTAATATTCGTACTGTTGTCAGGTGTATATACAACAGTGACATGCTCTCAGTAACTTTATAAGAAACTTGAGAGCACATAGTGTTACACATAGGTTAGGTTGACTGAAGCAATAATTATGTGGCTGTGACGATATGTTTAACAAAATATCAATATTGAACATGTGCAATTATTAGGAATATTTTATCGTTGTTGAAATATAATTCTCAATAAATATTAGAATACATTTTTAAAACTTTAATTATTCGAGTTTGAATTGCAAGATGTTTATACATTCCACATTGATTTTATTTGTTACAAGTACTGTGTTGCTTTTTTTATATCTGAATCGTATTCAGCCACATTATTTCATTGACGAGGCTTTCCATATTCCTCAAACGTTACGATATTGTGCGTGGAATTTTACAGAGGTAACATATTCAATAGCCAAAACTTCCAACTATATTATACATCATTTCCCTGTGACCAAAAAATGAGTCAAATTATTTGCAGTGGGATCCTAAAATTACTACATTGCCAGGATTATATCTTATTACTACTGCGATATTGTCACCATTTAATCTCTGTAATATTATCTACATACGATGTGTAAATTTAATCGGGACATGTATAAATCTCTACCTTATTTATAATATCATAAAAGAAAATTGTAAATCTAACAAGATGGATCGGTGGAGTAATTGGTTGATACTTGTATCAGCATATAATATTACTCTCTTTCCGCCACTATATTTCTGGTGTTTCTTTTATTATACGGATGTAGCATCTGTGAATACAGTGCTTTTAATGTTACTTCTGCACCAACGTAAACACATGAAGATGAGTGCGTTTGCAGGTATGTGTATGCAACTTATATAAACTACAATATTAAAAATTATTAAAATTATGATCTAAAAGTGATATTGTGCAGGTTTAATAGCTGTGGTTATTCGTCAAACAAATATTATTTGGCTCAGCTTCCTTGCTGTAGAACATGTATTGGACTTATTTGATTACAAAATGGAACAGCCAGTGCCACCTCGATCACTTAATACCCCAATGCATTTTCACGTAAGCAAAAAGACCACAAGATTACAATATGTTATACATGTTCATTAGACGACTTAATCTGCAACATATTCCAATTATTTCTAGCTAATCTGGAAACGGATGATATATGAATTTCGCAAAGGCCTACTGTCCTTTATCAAGTTCCTCCTACAAATATGCGGCAGTCTGCTTCCTTACATAACAATATGCCTGATGTTTATCGCCTTTGTCGTGTGGAATAAAGGCATAGTGATCGGCGACCGTTCCGCTCACGTTGCGACCATTCACGTCTGCCAGATATTTTACTTTTCCGCTTTTGTCTCGCTGTTCTCGTGGCCATACGCGGTATTGCATTGGAGAACAAGCTTGCGATTTCTACGCCAGCATTGGATCCTCATGAGCTCTGTAGTCGCGTTAATAACTGTGGTAATCCGCTTCAATACGCTCGTTCATCCGTACGTTTTGGCCGATAATCGGCACTACTGGTTCTACGTGTGGAATCGATTAATAGGACGTTACACGGCGTGCCGGTACTTGCTGGTGCCAGTTTACTGCGCGAGTCTGTTCGCCATGTCGCGAAATATCAGTCACCTGAGATTTCTCACGCAGATCAACTACATGATCTGCGTGTGCATGGTTCTGATACCTCAGTTACTGGTAGAACCACGTTATTTTATTCTACCGTACATCTTTTACCGCTTGAACATCGAGAGGCCACGCAAATGGCAGATCTGTCTGGAATCGCTCACGACATTGGCGGTCAATCTCGCGCAATTTTTTATTTTCGCCAACAAAGTATTTTACTGGGAGGATCAACCCTATGCCCAGCGCATTTCTTGGTGATTTCTGACGCGGAGGAAAAATGTACACAATAAAAGAAACTTCTTTTAATTACAAGCATTTATCCCTAATCTTACTTATCTTTCAATACATTAACATATCTACGGAAAGAGGAGCATTAAAATGGTTGCGATTGTCTTTTTTTTCGACGCACAATAATTTATTGTTCATGATTGAAACTTATGGCAAAGCTGCTAATTGTCTTTGTACAGTAACAGCTTGTCATAGTTTCGCAACGCGCGTTATCGTCGGCGTACAATATACATTAAACATATCCGACGACATAAAACTGTTAAAATTCCCTATTCTTATCGTTCTTTGTCGAGTATCACTATCTTGCCGTATTATCACTCCTTCGTTGATCTGAACATAAGAGCGGTATTTGTAAGAGATACCGAGATACATTTTGCAAAGAATTTTATTTCTAGTATATATAAACGTTTCTTTATTCACATGGTAAAGAATTATGTACTCTTGCGGAAATCAGGCCTGATACAAGTATTCTTAAAAACAAATTTCACACGAATAAAAAGTAAGTGTTTGCGCGCATCGGAACAGTTTCGAGCCACCCCTGCGCTCCGAATCCGCGGACATGTTAAGCGGGAGAGGGAAACAAGTCAATGAATTTTTATTACAATACTAAACGAAGGAAATTGTTCTTTTCTCAAAAAGAGTGGCTCAATTCCTTCAGATGTGTACATGGAACACGGACAAACATGGGCAAACTAAAAAGCTAATTATCCTTTAGAAATCAAGACAAGTATGTACAATTCCCGGCTTATACATACACACACACACTCATACGCACGCACACGCACATATACATATATACGTACATACATACATACATACATACATATATACATGTATGTATGTATGTATATATATCGTACCATTCAGCCTCTCGATTGCCGGAACGTTGAGCATTATCCGCGACAAGAACTCTTTGTTGCTTCGCAGAGAGAACCGATGCATTTAAAACAATATAATCGTATATCACAAACAGTTTTCAATCAACGCTAAGTATTCTCTGTCTCTCTTTCTCTAGAGAATTCCTTAAAAAATTAAAACTAAAACTACTTATACAACGTACTCTTTACGACCTGGGCCTTCCGATAAAACGAGAACAATCGTTCCATCTGTCATTCGCTGTCCCTACTACCTAACCGTGCGAAAATCGCGCGTATTGCTTGTCGTGAGTTTATTGCAAACCGTTTACATAAATTGAATTTGGAACGTAAATAGAATATATATATATATATTTTTTTTTTGTCTTCTGTACACAAACCTCCGCACATCCCGGTAGGATATGTGATTGGGAGAAATATAACGCTCTTGACATCTGACCGATTGCTAAGTAGTGCAATTAACGTATAGATATATATGTATTTATATAGCTTCTCGAGTTTTGGTGTCACAGCGACACGATATAATTCACGTCCTAGCGTTACATTATTATCATCCACGCGCTGGAGTTGTTACGTCTATCCGCTATATAAAGCGTTGTACGCTAAGTGAGATAAAGTAGATCACTAAATAATAAAGTAGATCGCTCTCTCTCTCGAAAAAAAAAAAAAAGAACTCAAAGTGTCGCAGGAAAATCGTGCATCTTTGAGAAGATGCTGTAAGCCGTTAGACTTTCTTCCTTTCTGATTTAACTAATGACATAATAATTTTTCGATATTGATTTTAAAGACGTTACGATCGAGGATACCGCTAGACATAGAAATTTACACATAAAAAACAAGAGAACAGCTTTACTCCTTGATATATATTTTTTTTTCGAGCGTTCGTACAGCAGAACTCCTAATGCCCGAATTAATTAAGCGGACAATTAATACTCTAATCAGCGACTAGTCGTTACTCTGAAATGTCGAAGATTCTTTTCGATTGTTCTTATCGAGATCTTGTGAATTGTCTCACTTGGAGTAACTACATATTTTTACTCTCAATTTAAAAATATAAATTATAATAATATATACGTAGGATACTTATAAGTAATATTATATTTGTAGAGCAATCAGCTAAATACTGTATAAGTTTCATTTAAAATTGGTCACAAATTTCAGAAGAGATATGTATAGTAACAGAAGCGTGTCGGGATTTATCAAGGTTCCACTGTACATCGTGAGTCAATATAACCTCGATCGTTCTAGAGACGCCGTCTTGGAGACGATTGAAACAATTTTCTTCCCTTCTTCCTTTCCTTTTCTTTTTTTTTTTGGATTTTGCTTAGCACTCGTGAGCGGGGTGCATCTTTTTTATTTTCTGGTTTTCTCAGTCCTACTTAAAGGACATCGAGTCTCAAAATCCGACTCGCACGAACTATATTGTGTAAGAAGAGTCAAATGTAGCTTTGGATATATTATGCATTTCCTTACACGCACACACTTTTGACCACACGCACAAGTATGTTGCAAGTAAACGCAAACGCTCGTTTGTTTGATTATAATACGTTGTTCTCTTTGTAATTTCATCGTGCATCGATCACGACGTTACGACGAAACGATATCATATCAGAAACGGAAATAAAAGAGCGGCAACGAGCGCGACTCAACACAATGAAAAGTATCCCTATTCAGTCAAATACAGTCGAGGCCGCTTGTTTCACGACGATCGGACGGTGTTCGTCGCGTGCGGGTGTTTCCCCGACGTTCAGTCGTAAAATTAATTTTTTTTTCTGGCTTTCTGATTTAACGCGATCTAAAGTACGATAGACATGCACGCCAGAGATCCCACGCGGTTCGTGAAGAACGCAACCGAACGCTCGTAGATACTTGTCAGAGAAGACTACGTGAATTCTACACAAGTCAAGAGATATTCGACAAAATACAAATCTCGTGCATTCCAACTTCACGTTTTCCGGTGAGCTCCTATCTATCGAAGAAATTTCTCGCATCTTAATCGGAAGTCCTCGTAGACCGTAACTTTCAACGTCGGGCGAACTTTAAAGTAACTTTTGGTATCGGCGAATTTCAGAATATTAAACTCTTCATATTTCGTCGCTTTTGAGCATATTCTCTGGCTTCCTTTTTCTTATCTTTTCCCTTTTCCCTTACATTTTTATTTCCTCGTCTGAAATCGCGTTTGGGAAGTACGAGGAATTCTTATTAAGGAACTCGTTTTCTAACTCTCTACGAATCTTACAATCGTTTATGCTCGTTAAACGCAACGTTTGAAGAAACACGGCAGGATCAAACGACGAGATCACAAAAAAATGTTGAACATCGCAAAAAAATCTTCGTCCAGATTGACGAGCAATATCGGCATTCTCGTAAGTAGGAGACCGATCAACGCGGGTTCAGGAAGCGCGTAGTCACCCAAAATAAAAGGACACCTGCCGCGGTAGTGACTGCTTATAAACGTAATCTTTGGTTGTGTCGCGATCTTGACTATTGGTGTAACTAGCTTCGAGGTCTAGACGAAGGAGGGCTATAGCCAGTTTAGGAATGAACTTGACTGCTGTGGAATAAAATACGGAGCACAGAATAGAGAATCTATTCGGGAGAAGGGGGTCCCTCCAGCGGGGGAGGTGGAACGAAACGAAGAGCTTAGTCTTACCTAACAAGTGACTCGTCTGCTTCCTTTGGTCGTTGATTTATGTAGAGTGAGCAATGTCGCACACGTTGGGAGAGATAAAGGTCATTACCGCACCAACTTCCTCACCCGATACCACCGATACCGACTACTCTAATATTAGCGAATGAAATTGATCTCTCTCTCTCTCTCTCTCTCTCTCTCTCTCTCTCTCTCTCTCTCTCTCTCTCTCTGTCTGCTCGCGATCGCTTTGATGATGGGCGGCATGCACGAAACAAGGAATGCGCGAGAAGAGTACCGAGAAGTAATGACGGAGAGCACCAAACTCTCCTCTACGTGTAAACTCGAATCGCTAACATACACCGCGAGTCATTGCGCTCGAAGCGCCGCCCCGGAACCTACCTACCTACCTACCTACCTATCTATCTATCTATCTACCTACCTACCCTATCAACCTATCTATCTTCCAGTAATCCTTCCTTCCTCGAGGTAAGGGCGCACTCGTCTTCGGGGGAGCTACTTGCTGCGGATTGTAAAAGCTGATAAAAAAACGATCGTTTTACCGGCTACGCTTAAAGATAACGGTCCCTCCCGTCGTGAGAGAGAGGGGGTAGATACTTTAGGCACTGAATCGCACAGTTTTCCGCACCTAGGAATTCCCTTGGAGAAACACCGATGAACTAGTGCGAAGGAGGGGCGGGATCACAAGATTCAGGTTATTAGATTCTCTCGCGTTAAGAGTCGGCGACCGGTCGGCCGGCATCATACTATTTGCTGCTTCAGCTTCACCAGGTTCGTCGTGCCGTACAGCTTCATGTCCAAGGGCGCGCTCGGCTCGTTCTTCTTCGTCTGGGTGTGCCAGGCGAGCACCTTGGTGCAATTGTCCGCGAGCAGCTGGGCGTCGCGCGGCTCGAACGGCGCCAGGCTCTTCAGGAAGCCGTCCTCTTCGTAACCCGCGCGAAACGGCATCGTCGCGTTCGGTCTCTGCTGCAGGAACTTGACGCTCACGGCGAACCCGGCCATGTCCACCGGGAACTTCCTGCCGGCTATCCAGCCGTCGTAAAACCCAGCGAACTTGCCGTTCTTCAGGATAGGCGAGCTCAATCCGAACTTGGTGCACAGTCCCACCGGGAACATCGACACCGTCTTCGTCTTCCGAATCTGAAACGCGCGCGTCGGGATAGAGAGAGACAGAGAGAGAGAGAGAGAGAGAGAGAGAGAGAGAATGAGATGATTCGTCTCGAATCTTGTTGGGAGAGAGGGTGATCTGGGTATACCTCGTTGAAAAGCTCAATGTCGTAAGTATTGTCGTCGTCGGCGAAGTAGAAGACACCTCTCGTAGCGTTCGCTCGTATCCACTGCAGACCACGATTTCTGTTCGACACCCCTCGCGGCTTCGCGCCCTTCTTGAGCTTGTACTTCTCCGGCATCGGAGCTGCACAGACCGTTCGCGATGATCGGGAGATGTTCCCTCTGATAATACTCTACGGCAGGGCTACTCGTAATTCAATTTCGTGAGAGCGATTCGTTTTACCGATTAAGTGATCGAACTTCAGACCCGTGCGCTCCAACAGCCTGGTGACTTGCTTGGTAGCGACGGCAGCATCCTCGATAACGAGCCAGTGCACGTTTTTGACTAACATCAGGGTGTGAGCCATCCTCGTGAGCTCGGGGATTTGTTCCGGTCTTCGATATGTCGGTGTGATGATGTACAAGGGCTCGACGAGATTCGACGAAGCTGACTGACGCGGCGACGGCGTCGCCGCCACCGCCGCCTTGTGCGTCGTCGTCGGCGATGTTTGCGGAAGCTTGGAATTATTTCTGGAGGCCACCGAGACGTTCTTGCTTAACTGACTGATAAGCTCTTGTACGAGCAACGAGCTTATCTCCGGACTCAGGCCATTCGCAATTTGCACTCGATACACGGCGCATCGAATCTGTAAAGAGAACGACCACGTTGTCCAACGAGGAGATGTCGCGCGGATTGGGAAATTAGTCATCGTTCGCCAGACGAGGTGAGCGACCCCGGCGAGGCGCGTTCGCAGAAATTGAGAATTCTTAATTAATTTGCGATGAATTCTCGCGCGACAAAATTGCCTGTTTCATATTAATCTTCACGCGTTTTATGGCACACCTGGGTCTTTCGTGTCCGGTCAACTTTTAACGCGCGTTCGCATGTACAGGAGTAATTAATATCGTAAATTGTGGTCAAGCTAATTCTGTATCTCTGGCAAGTATAATCGCGAAGTTTCACCGAAATGAAATTGTTTTTCACTTCTTCGTTCTAACAATATCTCGAAACGCACATCACCATCGAATATTCAATCGCTAAGAATCAATGTAAACCAATATGAACTGCGCAAGGATGTCGCTAGCGGATAATTCTCCTTTCTTTCAATGATTTGCTTTGCGAAATGGGGGAGGGAGGAAGAGAGAAACGCGCATGAATGACCTCGGTTCGACGGATAATCGCGATTGATCTCGTCATTGTTTACTCACCATGTCCTCGGTGAGCCTCGAGGTTTTACTGTAGTTGTCGCCCTCTTCGCCAATCGGCAAAACCCCGGCGTCGTCCGCAGAGTTGTCCGCATTGAAGGCCGTTACTTGGTCGAAAGTAACGCCGGTGGACAGGTGATATTGATAAAACACTACGCAGATCCCTATCAAGGCGATCACTCCCATTTTCATGGACGGCTTCATTATACCGATGCCTGTGTGGAGAAACGAGTGAATAGAGCGTCCGAGCGCGGGCGAGAAGGGACAGAGAGAGAAAGGCGCGCAGGTCTCTCGACGAAGATAATACGTATATATAACGCGCCGGGCGTTTCGCACGTGCGAAGTTCCAAAGGAGCGGCGGTCGTGACGGGGGAAAACAGAGAGACGACTCCCGGCCGAAATTCTCGAGCATCGCGAGGCATCGGGCGTGTTTTTCGATCTTCCTAATCCCGCTCCAGTTTAATAACGGGGAAATGGGACTGGCGGATTAATCGGATTTTCAATGAAAAATGCACCGCTTCGCAACTTACTCTCCGCGAACTCTCCTGCTCGGCGCGGAAAGCAGTTACTCTCTCGCGTCCCATTCCCATGCTTCCTCCTTTTCCTCTTCCACCACCACCACCACCACCACCACCACCACCACCACCACCATCACCTCCACTACCACCACCTCCACCTCCGGAGCGTGAGTTTTCAATTTTAATCTGATTCTCGGCCCGATCCAATTCACCGAGCATTACCGTGTAAATGTATATCGCGCGCGAGTTATATGTGTAAAATGTAAATTTCCAACGTAGAAACGGAACGAAGAGTGCGCCGTCCGAGGGGGAGAGAGAGAGAGAGAGAGGGAGAGGGGGAGAGACGAAGGGAGATAGAAAGCGGTAATGATGGAAAAAACTCCATGAATTAAAGCTCAACGTCGCGCATTGAAACGCGCCCTCCCATACCTCTTCTCCACGACCAGTCCGCGTATTAACGCTCGTGCAGATGATCCCGAGTTTCGGTGCGATTCCAAGCGGAAAACATCGGATTACCATAATAACCGCGTCGGAGAGCGCGACAGAGAGGAAGAGAGCGGGTGGGAGGGAAGGAGGGTCGGAAAGAGAGAGAGAGAGAGAAAGAGAGAGAGAGGGGGAGGGGGGAGGGAGGGAGGGAGGGAGAGGGAGAGAGAGAGAGAGAGAGAGAGGGAGGGAGGGAGAGAGAGAAAGAGAGAGAGAGAGAGTGAAAGAGAGATATCCACTTACCCGAATGCTACATGTGTCGGCTGCTCCGTCGTTTCCGTTGCCTCTCCTGAATCGCGAGCTGCTTCTTGCCCTGTCATCAAAATAATTAGCTCGTCAAGCTCGTAATATCTCACCGCAGCGACAGCGGAGGGAGATAGAGGGAGATTTTTTTACGGCTCGAAAAAATAACAATCACGGAGAGATCTGTTGTACTTTTTTCTCGCCTTCTTTTTTTTTTATTTTACGGAAATATATCCGGCTCCGTATTTCCGTGCACAGCAGCATGTAACACTTACGGCGTTGTTACTTGCGCTACTGCGCGTCGTCGACCCGACTCCGCGAGTCAAAAACACGAGTCTACGTACGTCTACTGCGGTCGCGGCAATTACAGACGTCTCGCGGGAGGTTTCGCTGTTCGGATTCGCGCGCTCCGCGCGCATTCGTCACTGCGGACTAATTAAATTCTCGCCGCGCGAACGTGTCGCGCGACCCCACTCCTTCCCGCGATCGGGAAGGGCGGTTCTCGGCTTTAATTATTTTTCTAGGGTCGTATTCTTCTGTTCCCCTGGGGCCAGGGGGGCCGGGAAAGTCGTTCGGTGCGCGGGCGTGCGACTCGATAGCGCGCCGGAAGAACATCCGTCAGGATCGTGGACTTGGCTGATAAACGCAGCAACGTTTAAAGCAAGCTAACGTCGCTCTCTGCTAACGAGCGAGATAACGCGAGATTTATCTACCGAATGAAACGACGCGAGTTCATGGCTCTCGAGGGACTCGCTCTTGTGAACTATGAGCCGCGTGAGTGTGAGAGAGCAATGCAATATAATTTCAGCCACGTTTCTCCCGCTCGCTCTCTTGTTCTCTCGCGCAACGTCCACCGACACACACACACACACTCTCTCTCTCTCTCTCTCTCTCTCTCTCTCTCTCTCTCTCTCGTATTCGGTGAACGTCTTATTTTCAGCGCTATTTCTTCCGCACGCTATCACCAGGCGTTCCGCTTTGTCCGTCTGTTATTAATAACGCCATCTCCTGATCCTCGCGCGATTTCATGGTCGCTCGTTTTGGCCTGCGAAGACAATAGATATTTTCAGTCGACGGCGACGTTCGCGACGGCGCATATAACTCCGTAGTGGGATATTCAAAATACTCACTTATCTTTGTCTCTCGTATGTTTATCACTCAAGCTGAATAAAGGACTGCCAGCAATGAGCTCTTAAACGCTACACTTAGCCTTCCTCTAATTTATCTCCGGCCTCTACGCTATCGTCTAAGATCTTACATAAAATCGCCAGAACGCGAAACGGCCGTTCTAAATGACAATAAACGCGGTATTTAATACTGTCGATGTTGCCGTGCGACGTCAGCTGCGGAAAAACAACGAAAACACGCGACGCGATAAAATCTCTCACCGATCTTTCAATTAGCCGTCTTCAGCCGTCATCAGCTTTGTTCAGCCGTGGCTCAGCTTGGCGCAACCGGTCGCGCTATTTATTACAGATGACAAAATTGCGGAAAATACGTTCGTCAATTGATAATTAATTCACGTCGCGTATCGTCCGTCTGTTTTGCGATATCAGAATCGATCTGCGAAAGAATAGAGAGAGAGAGAGAGAGAGAGAGAGAGAGAGAGAGAGAGAGAGAGACATACATGATTCACGTAAAACGTTATTTCATTGCCGCCGATAATATCTGTGCTGTAGGAAATACCGAGTAACGCGCGCGAGAGAAAATTGCCGTCTTCTTTGCGACCGGCGAGATGCAAATCGTCGAGTACGAACGAGTAATATTCGACCGGATGAGACGCGCGCGGATGTCGGCGAATTGTACGTTGGTAAATTCCAACGACCGGCTGTAAATATGCGGAGAAGGAAGCGCCGCGCCGCCACCCTTGGTCGATCGATCGATTCCTCGTAATTAAACGGCGCGACAAACTCGCTTGACGGAGGCGCGAACGTGGCATAACTTCGTCGTCGATGAATTACACGAGCCGGTCGATGCGCGAAAGGTTTCTTCGGGGGCACGTTTCGTTGGCACGTTTTCTCAGAGTCACGTTTTTTCTCCTTCGCCAGCCCGGCGAAATTCGATCGATGCGTGCCGCGAGCGAACTTCGCGCAACGAAATCCGGAATATCGTTTGCGGAATACGGTTACTAAGCGCGCGACGGTGTTCCCGGCTACGCGACGGTATTCCTGGCTGCGCAACGATTGTTCCAAGTGTCAATCGTCTCGAGATCGTCTACTGTGATTCGCACATGATGCCGAGAGTGTGTCGGATGTCGTTACGTCAAAGGGAGCCTTCCATTGTAACCAAGTTGTTCGCGCGACAAGATCTTAAGGTGACAAACACGGGGTACTTGAACAGATCGACATCTATTGACTGCGCTACCCACGCAATTGCAGAAGACTCGTGTCGTTGTGAAATCTCTCTCTCTCTCTCTCTCTCTCTCTCTCTCTTCCTCCCTCCCTTCCTCCCCACACAACATTGTTATGCACAGAAAAATAGGATAAAAGATCGAGAGAATCCGCGAAATTCAGCAGCCGAGCGGTACGTAGACTCGAGAACGTTGAACGGATATTTCGCGAGTTACATTTTGCATTTTACAATCGTGCGTAATTTTGCTTCTGGTCAAAGCAAACAGTATCATTTTGCGTGCGCGCGAAAAAATACAATTCGCGATAAAAATACAGTCGATAAAAATATACCGCACAACGATATTCTCGCTCTATATACAAATAGAAATTCGCGCTGTTTTCGCACGAATCTAACGGTCGCGCGTTGTTTCTCGCACAAAGGGTCCCGTTATTAAGCTTACAAGGACCCGCTGTTCTCGCGCGCTATTAATAATAACGAACCTGATAATCGGCAAATCCCTCGTACGAATCCCGGTCACGGTGCGGTGCGATTATTATGCGTCGTTTGCGCACTCCACGCCATTGAGAGCGCCGATGCAGCGCAGCGCGAAATGGCATGCAGCGATTGCTCGCGTATCCCGATAGAAACTCCGTGATATCGCTGCGCTGATAAAACCTTCATTCGACGTTGCAATATAAAAATCGGATCAATTAAATTTTATCACCCTTTCCCCGAAACCTCTCTCTTTTCTATCTCCCTCGTTCGCGCGCACGCGCGCGCTCTCTTTCTCTCTCTCTCTCTTTACAACTTGAAAATTGAATTCGCTCACTCAAACTGAATTGATGTCGGGCCAAAGTGGAATGAGTTAAAATCGTCGGCAGAGTAAAAATTTTTAACCGTGACATAAAAGTCGACGTGTCATTCCTGACTTTATCTGTCTATTTTTTCAAGCAAGACCCGCAAACGTGCATAGGAAAGCGCGAGACATTTATCGCTATTTATTAGCGGTCTTAATAACAATTTTGCATATCGCCAGAATTATTTCGGACTCTGGCGATGTAAATCCGAGCTCTTCAGCCGCGTTGCGAGCCGAAGCATCGCTTTCCCACAGTTTATTAACGTCCTCGCGTAAAACCGACAGTGTGTACGTATTGCGCAGCTTTATTTGCACGGTGCACCGCGAAAGCTAATAGCGATTAGAGGTAATAATCCAAACATCACGCAATCCTCTCTCTCTCTCTCTCTCTCTCTCTCTCTCTCTCTCTCTCTCTCTCTCTCTCTCTCTCTCTTTCTCTCTCTCCGCCACTTACTCCTCTCTAATATGCGATATGCTCGAGACATTGCCGCTGCGTATTGCGGAGCAACGCATTGCGGAACAATCTTGGCGAGTGTGGAAATCATAAGGTAAGCCAAGTGCCGACTTTTTCATTCCGATGAACGTCGAGCACACCGGGCTTTAAAACGGTTTGATTTTCTCGGCGCGATTTACAACGCAGCCGATACGACGGGAGAAATCATCTCCGGAAAATTCGCAGAAACCAAGTTTTGCCATTGAACATCCGTTGCGTTCGGAATTGTGCGAAAGAGAAGAGGAAAAAAATATGTAAACCGTGTGGAAGCTCAGTGTGCGACGACGAAATCATCTATTTATCTGATTGTTCGCACTTCTCGATGAAACCGATCGGATTAACGGCGAAAGCCAAAGTCCGATAAATGCAGGACGTTAATCGCAGCTTCCTGGAACAAGCGACGGCACTTATCGCGCGGGTTCCTGTATAAGCCGAAGACAAATTAACACATTCATCGTCGAATCAATTTTTCACGCCGACCTACAACCGCCGCCGCTCTAATCACTCGCGCACGGTCGCGAGAGAGATCCACTCTCGGACACGCTCTCCCCGGGGAACTTTAATCAGGCCACTCCTCTCAGTTAGCGCTTGGGTCTCATTGTCCCACGGGAGACCTCGCGAGATCGGCCGGCACGACCGGAACGCGTCCCGACGCCGAGATCCCATCGGAGACACGCGACCGACTCGATGACGACCGGCAATGACGACAACGATGACAACGACGACGGGAACGACAATACGGAACGCAATCACGGCTCGCTCAACACTGAAAACGTTTCCTTCGCTTTCCTCCTACTTACGTGGCCCCTCTCTCTCTCTCTCTCTCTCTCTCTTTCGCTTCTGTAACGCCTTCGTAATGCCCCACTACCAACAATGCGGCGACATGATTGTCGTACGAGAGAGAGAGAGAGAGAGAGAGAGAGAGAGAGAGAGAGAGAGAGAGAAGAAGAGGGAGGGGGCAAAGGAGAGAGAAAAAAGAGAGGCACTTTGGCTGCTGCACGTGTGCGTGCTGCGCAGGGTCACGTGGCAGAATCTATTAGCAGATTGTGGTAATTCGGCGTGAGGAAGGCGAGAGCACGTTTTCAGGCCGCGCGGCCGTCATCACCCGCGAAACCGCTCGATTTTCGCGCGGGATTCGCAATCTTTTCGTCCGCGGCGGGCGAATCGTAAAGATAAGCCGCGCGCATTAAATTGCAATGCAAATTCGCAATGTCGTTCCGCTCTAAAAGAGAATCTGAAAACACTTCGTTGGGGAGGTAGGAAGAGAGAGAGAGAGAGAGAGAGAGACAGAGAGAGAGAGAGAGAGAGAGAGAGAGAGAGAGAGAGAGAGAGAGAGAGAGAGAGAGCATAGTGCGACAAAAATTGCATGTTATATTGAAATGTGCAGAACGGACGACGTATGCGGGTTAATTGCGAATGACGAACGGACGCATTTCACATCGCCGAAACACAAAGTGGACGTGAGAATATGCGACATAGAGAGCGCACGATTCCGATGTGATACCGCCGTGAATATGTTGTATATATGTGTGTGTGTGTTGTATGTGTGTGACGAATGTATGGTACGCACTTAGGCAAATATTTGATGGACGGGATAGAGGAGATAGATAAATTTATTACGTGTTTTAGTAAGATCAAATTAAAGCACGACAAAGTAACGAGTCGAAAAGTGTGATGTACATGGTGCAAACATTGTGCACGAGTACATTGGTTCAGCTGTTGCAATCAGAGGTAGACTCTCCGCGGGATGAAACGCTCGTAGAGTGTTGCTGAAAAGGCATCAGGGCAGTCTGGCTGTCGGCAAAAAGACGGACAAAGAAACGGCGGAGATATTGATATTCGGTTGCCACGCTGAGCCAGATTGAAATAGGAATAACATTCGTCTCGCTTGTCCGACAGGCAAGCGGGATATTTCTGTCCATATCGCGATATCGCGGTGACATTCGCAAGTTGGAGCCGAACGACTCCGAAGAATTTCGCGGATAATTCATGCGACCTGGATATCGGCGCTTCCGATTTTTCGACGTGCGCAATCGCGGCTAATCAGCCGCGTCGCGAAAATATCGCTGCCGCCCACGCAATACGAATCACGTACGCGATATTGGGAGCATGACGAGCGACGGCGACATGAATCATTTATCCGGACGTTTTATTTCAGGGATTATTTCTATTAATATTTCGGCAGAAGAAGTCGCGCGAGAGGGGCAATCGCGAGCGGAATAAAGATGCTAAGGAATACATACGTGTCCTCTATCGGGCGCAAACACGGCGGTTTCCGCGAAAATAGAAAAATTATTTCGGGACCCCGAGCGTTATCGTCGGCAAGTTTCTTATCGGCAAGGAGCTCGTCGAAGACGCATATAAATCGTTCTCGCGTTCCTCGTCCACATCGCGCGTCACGACGGGTACAAGAAGGTAAACAACACCGCGCCTCTTTCGTGTCTCTTTCGTTTTATCGAGCGAGCTTTACCCGCCTAATGCAAAGTACGCCCTGATTTCTTCGCTTCGTACCAAGGTAGAAGTCTTGAGAGAGAGAGAGAGAGAGAGAGGGGAGGGAGAGAGGAAGGGAAGGGAAAAAGAGGAATATTTTTTATATTGCATCGTGGAGGCGTCGCGCGACAGCTTTGACGTAATCACGCAGAAATCGCGCCGCACTTTTCGTGTGACGTGTGACATGCAGAAACACGTTGTCGGAGCGACCTCGTTAAACGCGGTACGCCGTAACTGGCATGATCTGCACGGTGGGGGAGGGAAAACAATTTTCAGCGTGATTAAAACAGCCGAGCAATATCTGTTAGAATTATCTGGATCGCACGCGAGCGAAATTTACAAATTCTGCCGACTGTTGAGTTTTCGTCCGACCGGTTCTGCATATATACGATACATACATTTTGCATACGCATCTCATTGTTACCAAATAGCGCTGTGACTCACGTTCACGTTCGTATTTCGAAAGCTTAGCTGATAACGGGAAAACGATACGAGCATGCGATACCCGTACGTGGCACGTGCTCGCGATCGTCGGCGCACGAGAGAGAGACAATGTGTGGTTGTGTAATGATCAATAATACGAAGCGCGAAACGAAGACAGTGGTAGCGCAATGGCGAAGGACGAACCTTCGAGCGCCGGTTCAGAATAGACGGAGCGGCGAGTAAATCGTTTGGCAGAGAAGCAATCGAGTTCTCTCTCTCTCTCTCTTGCGCGCGCGCCCGGTGTGACCCGAATAAGTAATTAGCTTGACGTAAAATCAATCTCGAACATCACCGATTGATCACGATCGATTGATTAAATATTGGCCCGCCGCCGCAACGGGGATATCCCCCGCATGGCAATTTAATTCCATTAAAATTTCCGGCGTTACGGTCCTCCTCCCCTCGCCTCTGTTCGTGTGCACGATGGATAGCAAATACTTGATATTACATCGCGCGCTATGCACGCGGGATGCACGCGGACGACTCCGCATAACGGCGAATGTTGGCGGACAAATATGTAACTATTCGTCGTACATTTGCGCGCACCGCGAAGTATCCGGAATATGAGACTGTATCTTTGGCACTCGAGCCCTCTTTAGACGATCAATTATTCGCGACGGAACTTGGGACATGGGGTGTCCCGTGTGTATGGTGAGTGTTCGACTTTACGTGCAGACCGTGTGACAGAGAACACTTGGAAATTTATTGGGTCCACATACGTGTACAGTGTTCGTAACGGCAAGAAAGTGATTACCCATGCGAGAAGAAGTAAAAAATGTAGAATAAATTTTTTCCCACGAGGGTTTGTCCTCGAGCAGATCAATATTGAATATTCGCCGACTACGCTGTGTGCACTTTTGACCGTTGCGTGGAACGTCCGTCCCTCTTTCGCTTCTTTCACGTAGAAACGTAAAATTTTGCCTTAAATTCTGCTCGCGAATTATACAGCTCATCCAAAGTGACCGTCCCGTCGGACGATCGGTTGTGCGCGCGTGTGAAAAATTCCGAGGTTGGAGTGATTTTTCTGCGCGGACTATACCGTCAATATTTTCACGGAGAGCACTCTTTACGTATACTTACATACTCCGTTTGTATCGCCAACTATTTGCCGAAGACTATAGCGGCAGTTCCTCGCTCCGAGAGAAAATAGTAAAAAGATACGCCACAACCTCGGCGTCGGCAATCCTTGAAACCCGCGTATTTACCGGAGTACCGCGCATTTCCTCTCCTTTCTTCTGTGCAGTCCGCTCGCGAGAACTGCGCGCGGCAGGACTAACGAAGGAAGATATAACGCGGGAGGATATATCGCGGAGTTTGATCGATTCGCGTTCGAGCAGGCGAGTTTCGGGACGAACGGATATGTTTGTACAAGCTCTCCCCGGTTTCGCGTTTAATTCCCGAGCACGTTGCCACCGGCCGCCCATCCGTGTCAGATCCTCGGGGGCGCAATTTCGAGACGAGGTCGCGTAATTTGTAACGCAACTTTTGCTATCGGAGCCGCAACTAATAAGAAGTTCCCGCCGGCCAAGCGATATGCCGGCCGGTGCGCACGGTATGGTCAGTGCCTTTTCGGTTTGGAAGGCACACGGTACGACCGCGCGCCGGGTGCCTTCGCTCTGGTCGATAGTCACGCTCGCCTCAGCACAGACACCATGTGAATTCTCTCCCCCTTCTCTTACGCGCCTTCGCGATACCCCCGGTGGTGTGTCCTTCCCCTGATACCGCTTACTTAGCCGTCCGCGTACGCCGACAGAATTTTTCGCGGACGAAGCCCTTCGTGCGCGTGTCGGCCGGCGGGATGCGGCCCCCTCCCCCCCCGATCAACGCCCACGAGATCTAACCGACGAGACAATGCCCCCTGAGCTCATTAGGGGCTGTAATTATAATGTAAACGGCTGCAGTCGAGTCACGATCGTTCGTGCTGCCGAAAGTTTCAGTATTGTTCGCACGAACGACCAAAGTCTCCCGAGACAGTCGGCGATCCGACCTTTCGGAGAATTAGAACAACGTGTACGCGAATGAGGATTTTCTTTTATCCCCCTTCTTCAGCGGAATCTCGTTTTAGAGATAAAACAAGACCGGGCCGCCGCGCTAGAGGTGGCGGCGCCGATTGTTGACGAGTTTACAAGAGGGCACCTTTTTTCCTCCCTCTTAAAAATTCAGAGAAGTGCAGGTGCATCCTCTTGGTGATTCCTCTCACGGCGCCCTACCTTCCCCTCTTTTTCCCCCTGTCTCGTTCTCCATCCGTTCTGTCCTTCTTCCGCCGTCATATTGATCGTGACTTACAATACCAAGGTGTGTGTGATATACGTGTAATAATGTAAATCGGGGATCTCGCTCGACATCTCGACAGAGACCTTCCGTGACCGATCTCGCCGGGTGCAATGTAGATTACACGGATTATCAATAAGGGCCAGTTGGCGCGTTGCCCGGAAATGTGCTCGGATAAGCCGACTCGCGATCGATCAAGGTCGCGGTCGATGCTGTTCTAACGGGTGTCACTCCTCGGTCGTTTGATTTCGCAACATTGTGTCGGCTGTTTCTTCGCAATCTTTCGCGTCCGTTTCGCGAAGCGGCCGGGTATCGGCTGTCGAGATGGATTTATTCCAATGCGCATACTATGTACATATATACAAGGATATCTTTTTACAGGACGGATTTCGAAATGTACACGTTGGCAATAACGCTAGCACGCTGCTTCAAAACGTGCGCTGCATGCAAAACGCGCAAACGATCGGGGTCGTCCACCACGTCCTCGTGCTTTTGTAACTAACTTTTGTAACCGTCCACCTTAATCCAATCCAATTAACTCGGCAACATCCCTCGCGAAATGGCTACACGTGTACCTTCTCCGTAATACCGTATTTCCCCGTGGAGTTCCCGCGCCGCCGAAGCAAACAAGCGTGTTGCTCACGAGCTCGACGAAGCGCGATCGTCTACTCCTCTTTCTTTGCTTCAGCCACTTCCAGGCTCTCAATTATCGGCGTAATATCATAATGCGAGACCACCTCTTTTTCTTCGGCTTGACATTGCCGCCTTTGGACTCTTCCGCGCGTCCATCGAGAAAAATTCTCTTTCTCTTTCGTCTTTCGGAGGGAGGGGGGAGGTCTCTCTTTTGCCCTCGGCCGAGCCGAATCGCTACGACTTCGATGGCGATTCGTCTCGCCCCGCGCGAGACGCGCGCAACCCACCCTGGCCAACGTCCTTACGTCGCCGCTCCAGGACTTCCCGATAACTTAAGCCAGTTAAATACATTTCCACTTCCTTTATTGACCTTCCGATATCAGCCCCCTTCCCTAGCACCCCTTTGCCCTCCCGTTCCTCCCCTCCTGGAGCAATTCCACTCTAATCGGCATGGCGCAAAGGTAGCGCCACAGTAGCGCGCTGGAAGACCATTCACCACCGCGAGGCAAACAGCAGCAGATTTGGATAAATATTAAAAGCGATTACCGGACACACACACACACTGGGTATCGTCTCCTCCTCCTCCTCCTCCTCCTCCTCCTCCTCTTGCGCCTCTTCTTCCTTGTCAGGACTCTCGGCAAAGTGTCGTCGAGTCTTGCCGGCGCGCTCGAGCGGACGCAAATATTTAGCCAAGGCAGTTCGGCACGAGGAACTGTGCTCGAGGTTAAGCCATCGGGTCGTTAATCCTGATTAATCCCAGTAATCCGTCAGGATAATCAACATCGGAGCGGAGAAACGCTCCGGCGCGTGTGCCTCTCCATTTCTCTGGCCCCTTAATGATCCTCGTCGCGAGATTCTGCGATGTCTTGAAGAAATCGCCGCGACTTCTCAGCGCGAGACTGACGACTACAAATTAAATATCGGCACCTGACGCGACGAAAGAGGATCGTAAACGAATAGAATCGGTGCGCGCGTTCCGTGTCGTTCCGGGTTCAAGCAACTGGAAAAGCCAAAGGCCAGCTGCATTCGCCGCTAAATGCGCGACCATATGACTGGTTGAGCGCGAGACGGCTCGGCGAGCACACGAATCTGCGCGTCCGCATTTAGCACGCCGCGAGGAACGCGATTACCGCGTTCCGTATCCCCGTGAAACGCATCGCGCGCGTTAAGCTGCGCGACGACGACGACGTCGACGACGACGAGGACGACCGTTCCGCGTCGTTAAGCAGCGTCGTTAAACAAATGTCCCGCGACTGGATTCGCGTTATTCCGCAGAAGCAAGTCCGCTCGCACGCCTCGAAATCTCGCCGATTTCGATTCAGCGAGGCTCGAATCGTGCGCACATCGTTCGCTCGGTCGGCGGATCCGGCGAGAAAAATGGAGCCTCGTGGCTAAAAGGGGGATGCACGTAGGACGTAAGACGCACACACGCTCGACGGCATTCACGTCGATCTCTCGGCGAAGGCGCATCCGCGATGCGTGCTGCGGTGTGACGTTCCTCTGCCTCTCTCTCTCGCTCTCGCTCTCGCTCTCGCTCTCGCTCTCGCTCTCTCCCTCGCTCGTCTCTCCGCCGGATCCGTCCGCGAAGCGGAAAAAAGGCGAGCGTTCCCGTGGCTCGCGCGACCTCGTCAACGTGCATCCCCCGCGACGGTATTGCGACCATAGTGACTCACCATAGTGACGAGGGTGTCCCCGTCGCCGTCGTTCCGTCGTCCCGTCGCAATCTCCGTCGGCCGCCCTCGCTGTCGTCCAACTACCCCCGATCAGCCGATCGGCAATCACGGCAACCGCCACACTGCGGCGGAAAGCGCTACGAGAACGCTACTGCCGTTCCGGAAAAAGCGGGGGCAGATCGCGGCGGCGGCGGCGGCGGCGGCGGCGACGGCGACGACCACCGCCGCTCGCGACCCATGCTGCGGCATGCGAAATCCGACGCGCATGTACCTTGGCGACGGCGCCGCGACGCCGCGCGTCGCGCAGCCGGCGGATACACCGCGGCGGTGTGCGGTGCACGCACGTATGCACGTACACATGCGCGTACACAGCGTATACGCGCGCGCACACATGCACAGCGACATTTCGGGCCGGTTCCACGCGGTTGATCGAAAGAGCTGCTCCGACCCTTCGGCGTCACGGACGCTTTATTTCGCTCGCGTTCAATGCGCTCGCAGGCTACCCTCCCCGCAGATTCGCTCGATGAGAGTCTTGCTGCGAGAACTCGTAGACGAGACCGTCTACGAGGACATAGGTGGGCGAATGGAAGTTCTCGTAGGAGTTGATCAGCGTTTCATCAGCTGCCTATTGCCGAGAGCCCGTGCAACTCTCCGAATGCAATCGATCGCCTTTTGCATCTGTGAATCAATGAGAAAGAGAGAGAGAGAGAGAGAGAGAGAGAGAGAGAGATTGGATGTGTCGGTGCGTTTCGCAGGACACGCCACGTCTCCGAGAGACGTCGAGTGGACGCGATGGGGAACTTGATGATTTCCCCCGTGTTTCGCCGTGCTCGTCGCTTGTTGTTCATCGAGATTATGTATTCGCATTGAAACACCCCGAACTCGGCAGTTCCGTCTGATCAAGCAGACCGGTCCGGACACTCCGGCCGACCGCGTTTAGAAAGTTCATTCGACCAGTCGGCACACATACGCGTGCCGATCGCGGATTCCCTGAGGTTTATCGATGTAATGCACATATGGCAACGCGCAACGATAAGAGCGGCTAGTTCAATGTCGTACATTCAGTATTTCCCAGACCATATCGATGAATCACGTAATGCGTATGAAAATAGCGAGATCGTTATCACTGCTTTTCCGGAATTATGATTTTTTAAACGATTATCTATAGTCCACTTATCGCGATAATATCGGCGATACGAATGTTGACTGAAGCAAAATATTTGCTGAACGTTCGATTACACATACAGAATATTCCACATTCAACGAACGATTTCAATTACAAGTTTTTAAAGGTCCTCGTCGTGAAACAGACTGTAGTCAGCCAGTTCGGAAGTAGGGAACAAATCTATGAAGAAATACTACTCAGCTTTTAAATTTAAATCCACTTGTCGTTTCTCAGAGCTTCTCGGAGAGGTTCATTGTAAAATCGAGAATCGGAATCTTTCGAGTCTCATACCAAACTTCTACTCCTGATTCTATTCCATCGTTTTCACGTTATCATTTTTCCCCACCTCGTTTATTATATACCCCGCGCTTTCGATAGACCGGTCAATTCGACTTCGCCACAGTACGTCGACGAACGAATCTGCCGCCAAAGCGACGAGAGCCAACGTTATGGCGGCCAGAATCGGTGGTAAAAGTCGCAGTACCCGCCATCTACATGTCCGGTGAACACAGCCTGGCGGAGACGGCGTTCTCGCGGCACCTTGCGGCGTTCGGTGACGGTGCGGGAGAAACGCGCGATTCTGCGGCACAGCAGCGCGACGGCCCTGGCCGGGGGTTAAGTCTCTTCTGTTGGAAGTGCTCTGTATACGTGTGACGGCGGTGGCTTTTGTTTCTCCCGAGTAGTGCGGGAGGCACGGCGCGCCGTGAAGGGAGCGCGTGAGGTAAGCGACATTGGCGGCGGCGACGGCGGCGGCGGCGGCGGCGACAGTGCATTACGAGCCACCGGCAGAAGACGAAGGAGAAGGAGGAGGTAGTGAAGAAGGAGGAGAAGGAAGAGGAGAAGAGAGAGAGAGAGAGAGAGAGAGAGAAAGAGAAAGAGAGAGAGGGACCGCGTCAGGAAGCGCTTGCACGCGGTGTGGCGAAAAATGGCGAAGACGTTTCGCGCGGTGACGGTCACGACTCTGTCAAACAATGGACAGTCTACGCCGAAGTACAACAAGCCGGTCACGCTCAATATTAATTATGACCCGCAGGGCCTCAGCGTCGAGCTCGTCTCAGGTAAGGGAAGCAAGCCGTTATACGCCGTCTCCTTGGCCCAGCGCGGCCGTTGGACGGCGCGACGCGGCCAACGGCGACGCGACTGATCGATCACGCGACCGATCGCGGCCCGGGCAACATAACCACACTTTGCATCGAACCTCGCGTCGCGTGATGCTCGCCGTGTTAATTTTCACCGTCTTGCCGAACTGCGGTCAAACTTGCGAATCCACCGAGCCTCTTTTTCTCTCTCTCTCTCTCTCTTGTTCTCGCTCTCTTTGTATCTCCTCCCCCCTTGCTTTGCTCCGCGGCTCGGTTCGCTTCTGTGTTGTCGAGATCACCGGCGTCGAGATCGTGGTGGCTCTCACGCCGTGGTATTGTCATCGAGCGACGCACGCGAATGACCTTCCTGTTTAGCATGCTGCAAGTTTTCTTTTTCTCAGCTCTTCGGCCGTTATTGAGTTTAATCGGGCTTCTTCTCACCTATTGCTCCGATAAACGATATGGCGTTAATTAGTCGCGCGAATGAGTCAGATACCGCCACTCGTACATTACACGATGCTACCGATGCTATTGTTATATTTTGCACGGGAGGGATTATCTTGTGCAAAGAAACATTGGTATCGATTTGCAATTGATCAGCCGATTTTTGTCAATATAATTCGTCGTTACCGCGGTGATTTTGACGATAAATTTCGTTAATGCTTATTTTGTTGAAGTAAAAAATATTGATCAGTTTTGATTCTTGTAGGAGATCTTAGCAGCAGGGAAAAATCATCCTTATTGGAATTTCCAGTAACTCCCAGCACCGAATGTTCTCGTATATCATCTCGAAGTTATGTTTTTACAATTGATACAGATAGTTTACTCATTACATTTGCTAATGAAACAGGTGAGCCTGCAGTTGTTTATGTCACCTAATCTGCATGAATTTTTAAGAACTCTTTAATATACACACATAAGCAAGATATTTAAGTCTCAACAATCATATTTAATCTACAGATTTCCGCAACTTTCATTCGCAAATAGTAAAGCTCAAAATGGGGAAAGGCGTGTCAGCATTTAATGAGAGAACAGAAGAGTCTTCGGCGATGCAGTATTTCCAGTTTTATGGCTACTTGTCGCAACAACAGAACATGATGCAGGATTATATTAGAACCAGTACATACCAACGAGCGATTCTTGGCAATTTGTCCGACTTTAAAGATAAGGTTGTGCTAGATGTAGGAGCAGGGTCTGGAATATTATCATTCTTCGCTATACAAGCGGGTGCAAAAAAAGTGTATGCAGTAGAAGCGAGCAATATGGCAAACCATGCGGAATTACTAGTTGCAGCTAATAATTTATCAGATAAAATAATAGTCATAGCGGGAAAAATAGAAGAGATCGATTTGCCGGAGCGTGTGGACTGTATAGTGAGCGAGCCTATGGGATACATGCTATATAACGAAAGAATGCTGGAAACCTATCTACATGCGAAAAAATGGTTGGTTCCAGGTGAGTGTCCTATGAATGCACTGTCCTTCGTTTTCTTTATTTCTGTTTTATAATGAAATAATTTGTATGGCTGCAGGTGGAAGAATGTTTCCCTCCAGAGGTGATCTGCATATTGCACCATTTTCCGATGAAAATCTTTACATGGAACAGTTTAACAAAGCTAATTTTTGGTATCAGACATGTTTCCATGGAGTAGATCTCTCTGCCATGAGAAACAATGCCATTAAAGAGTACTTCAGGCAGCCGATCGTCGATACTTTCGATATTAGAATATGTATGGCGAAATCGGTGAGGCACATAGTAGACTTCCAAACAGCTAATGAGACTGATTTACATAAAATAGGTACGCAATAAGAATCTCAGGCATTATGATATATAATATACATACATACAATCCCCTTGCTAATATCTTGCAAATTATGTTTCCTTGTAGAAATAGATGTCGATTTTCATATACTGGAAAGTGGCACATGCCACGGTCTAGCCTTTTGGTTCGATGTAGCATTTATCGGATCGACGCAACAAGTTTGGCTGAGTACGGCTCCTACAGAACCTCTCACGCATTGGTATCAAGTACGCTGCCTCCTGGAGAATCCGCTCTTTTGTAAAAGCGGCCAGCTACTCTCCGGGAAAGTAATTCTTATAGCGAATAAAAGGTAAACATGCCAACTTGTAACTCGTATAGTGTTTTACGGATATTTAATTTTCCGCAATTGTTATTATTGTGTTTTACCTGATATATTTATTTCAGACAATCTTACGACGTAACAATAGACCTGAAGCTCGAGGGAACGAACTTGGAGAGCAGTAGCAACACTTTGGATTTAAAAAATCCTTACTTCCGATATACTGGTGCTGCAGCGCAACCACCGCCTGGCTTGAATAACACCTCACCTAGCGAGTCGTATTGGACAACTCTAGATGCGCAAGGTGCTCGACAAGCAGTGAATATGGTTAACGGAATGTCGGTTAATGGTCTCGGCGAAGTCTCGATGGACACGAGTACGGCCGTAAATCCGAATAATTTGCTGGCAATAGGTAAGATTTGGTTTGACTCCCCAGTATACCACTACATGTGTTAAACGTGCCATGTGTAATATATAATATTGTAATCAATATGTCCTTGTATCACACGTATAACGCCAGGAAAGTTTCAATTCCTCCAGTGTTTCGATTGATTTTTGTACTGAACGTATTCATCATGAGATTTAATGCGTCAAAGTACGATTGAACGATATTAATTTAAAACATAAAATATTACAAGTAAAACGTTTCAGTAGCAGTAAACAACTGATTTTAAAATTTAAAAGATGCATTTTATTTGTCTACCGGTTCCCGTAGTTCCCGCTACATACCGCAATACGTTTTATATAATGTGTTATTGTACAAGAATATTCTGACTCGTATTCTTTTTTTCCAAACGACTGATTTATTCCATTTTTACCAAAATCTTATCCCAGTGACGCTTTTTCTATATAAAAGCACAATGTTGAAAAATAAGCATGAAATACAATAGTTGGTGTATAAATGTTTCATTAAACAATTCTTATTAGAGTGCTACAAATGTGCTTCGAAGGCTGTCATTAGATACTGTTAATGTAGAAATACTTCTTTTTTTTTCTTTTTTATGTATACACATCTCCAAAATTGTAAAGCAATTGGTAACTGTATGAGTAACTATATAACTATGGGTAGCTGGCAGCTATAGTTTGTTCCGATAGTGAGACATTTAGAAGACGAACGCATTACGGTAAATATAAGTTACTTTTGACTCTTATATGGTGATATTGTTCTAATTATAAATGTTTTGTAACCATTAAATATCAATTTGTCGAACATTTCTATTGTAATAGTACTTACAGAAAATGGACTGAGATATTTTATTATTCTACATCACGCAGGACATTTGTACAAAGAAGAAAAGTTCCTTGTGATTGTTCTAATTTATACATTTTGTAGAATTCAACTCATGTAAATAAACTTCTTTTTAGAGTAGTATGGGCTTATAAATATTTGACTATACTAATCCCATACTCGAAAATTGAGTTTGCTTTTTTTTTATCCCAATGCTTTTGTGTAAGTATAATTTAGAACTGTCCTACTTATTTGTGAGATACAAGTAGACATGTGTCTGCTGAGAAAATGGATAAGCCCATTTTTATCATTGAGCGCCTGTTATAGGTTGCTTCGGTGGCTTGTATAAATATATCTTACTATAGATTACTTATTTCATTTTTATTTATAGATGCACGTTTCACACAACATTTAACTCCTATTGTAAATCCAAACACTTGACATTTTTTATAACATTTCCAATCGATTAGTTTGCTTTGCACATTTGAAATTTAAGAGTTCTTTCAATTTATTACTTGGAGCTTCTGAACAACATTCTACTCGAGCTTTCTCTTTTTACTTTTATCAACGATAGTTGAGGCGCTTTGTACTTATGATGCGGGATAATATTACGAAAGTATGATACTTGAGTTCTTTTTATTTATACTTTGTGCTCAAAATGCTACAGATCTCGTGTACGATACGATTTCACAGACGATACATAGGATTTCCTTTATGTAACAGGTGGCCAGCCAAACATACATCCCGGTTCTATCTCGAGTACTGGACGAGGTCGTGTGGGAGGTACAGCCACGAGCACACAAGCAGCACAATTGATAGGAGGTGGGATAACTCCGAACATGTTCACATCACCCGCTACTGTAAGTATAATATGTATATCAATATTTTCATACACACATACACACTACACTGGCAGCCGAAAATTCGCGAGCATGAAAAGCGCACGTCCCGCAAAATTCTTGCGATAGCTCGCCACACACAATATTCAATATCTGATTACGTCTAATACACGTAAGAAACGGAGACTAAAGCTAAACGTTTGCCTGCGTGACTTTCGCGCTACAGCTTGGTGTTACTTTCCAGCAATCGCTGGTCCTTGGCAACACTTCTCATTATCCAGTGAACCCCAGCTTGATGATCGGCGACTACGTGACCCCTGGGAACGGCATATCGCCCCAGGCGTATCGGCAATGATCTATGGCAAGATCATTCCTCGCCGAATATTCCCGCAAAATAAAACAGTTACAGAGTGAGCGTAATAGCTGTAGCAATATTGGCGATACCGGCAACAACAGTAAGCAAAGCCGCAAATTGGTATTTAGCTCCCCAGCCAGTAAGCTTCGACTTTCGTCCGCCGTACGGATTTTAAGTACTGTCGACCTGGCCAGCATCAATCCGGACTCAAACCACAGCAACACTGCTTATCCAAACAAAAATAATACATTCGGTCCTGGGTTTGACTGGAATCACGCAAGGAATAATAAGTCTCAGTGGGAGGCACGTTGGAAAAGACTGCGAGCCGTCCTCTCGTAGTTGTCATTAGTTTTCATGCGATTAATTTTTCATTTAGTCATCTCTCGAAAAGAAAAGGAAAATAAGAAAAAGCAAGAATGATCTTCCAGATCGACGTGCATGCTTGCCAAATACACCCATGAGAATATAATATTTTTTAATGACAATACAGTCGTCGTTGTAGTATAGGCATCACTATTTTACGAGGTCTTGACACGAATCTGTGTGCGAAAATCATAATTTATTACGAAAGAAGGAACCGAGAATGATCATATTATGACATATTTCATTTTAATTTGGTGAACTGAAATATTTTAGGATTGACTGAGTATTCTCTCTCTCTCTCTTTCTCTCTCTCTCTCTCTCTCTCTCTCTCTCTCTCTCTCTCTCTCTCTCTCTCTCTCTCTCTCTCTCTCTTTTACATACATACACATACACACACACACACATATGAAAACAGCGTATTTTACTGAGCTGCGAGGTTGGCTCTTGATTGGATTTCGATATCAAGTGACTTTTATACGAGTTTTTAGAATAGGACGGAACAGCGTTTCGAACATTTTGAGAAGTGCAAAGAGCAATAATATATTAGGCATACGTTGTAGAGCACTCTGTGGCATTACCTGTTAATCGGACGTCTCCGCGTGCGCTTGTTTTATACAGTTGTTGTGTTTTTCTTCTTTTTCCTCTCTTTTTACATCATTAGCATGACAATATATACAAGAAGTACAACTTTTTTATGAATATGATTGACATGATGACGTATATTTCAGTTCCATATAATCCGCAACGAGATGTTTTAAACTGTTTAACGCGTGTTATCGACGAATATTTGTGTATTACATTTCGTAGACAAATTGTATATATCTAAATATGCATGACGCAAACATATAAGTTTATGGGATACTTCATCCAGAAAAAAAAGCAAACAGAAACGACGGCTACCGATTCAACACGACACGATACCGAATCATCTGACACTTTGAGTTATGTTGCCATAACATAAGCGTAGCTACAGATTTGTTACAAATGTATTGCGCATTGTGGGGAAGAAGATCGCTCGAATGAAATCTTATAGTTTTATATAAGATTATCTGTAATTTGTAAGACTAGATTTATACGTTATACTTAATTTTCTTTTTTTTACATGTATTTTGTAGTCGCGACAAATGTCTATTTCGAAAGATTCTCCTCGAGCGTTATTTATAAATCGTAACGAACATAGCGACGCTACGCGTCGTAGACGTTTCAGCGATTCTATGAAGTCGCTTTCTCTTTGCCATTGTCATGATGTGCATAAACTGTAAAAGTAATATAAGGATTCGATGTGTCACTTTTACATCGAGGCGTTTCTTTCCCGGGTGCGTATATTTTGTAATTTTGTGATAACAGCGAAGCCGACGGAGCTTTTGAAGATAGACATTTTTCGCATCGATGATCTGTACACGTAAAAAGTGATGCTTGGAAATTTATCCATGTTCCCTGTACTCATAATAATGTGATGAAGTAAAAAAGGAAATATACGGCCATAATGACTTTTCATCATATTTAACCCTTTCCACTCGTGGATTGAGATACAACGGTGTAGAATTATTCGGTATTTGTGCAGGCATTGTAAGTACGGAAAGCTGTATGAAAAGCCGTTGTAATTGTACGTTGAAATTATATCTTTTACAAGATCCACATCGGCGATCATTTCCCGTTATCAATCTTTCAATCGTCGAATCAACGAAAACAGATTTCAGAGTGTAAAGGGTTAAATTGAGCTACTAAACTATTTTACGTACAGTCTCTCACATACAAGGCGAACACGTAACACGACGATGTCTATCTACATCGCACTAAGGACTTTTTATTCCGGTAAATAGATGTGTGAGTTGTGTGTGGCACAACCATCGATCGTCCAGGTGCATGTAATTAATTGTACATATACCTGTATCCTCGAATCACATTTTTATGTATTGCTTAAGTACACAGCAGGTAAATCTCGAGAAGAGGATCTTTTTTAAGTCTAATTAGTTTCTAAGGACGTTACACAACTTACACTTTATTTGTTATCTGCACACGCTTGCCATCCAATCCCGATCACAATCTCCTGATTACTTCATCGCTGGTTAACGGCTGACAATTGAATTTTGCAGCGGCTTATTTCGGTGTTCCTTCCCGTAGGCATTTGTTGAACCGAAAAGAAAGAGGAGAAAGGAGATATATGGAGGAGGAACTCCTTGGTGCGAAACGTTCGCGCGGATACGCTTCCGTGCGCAATGTTCTCACCCATTGTACTTTGAATCAAAGCTGAATAGTTTGTACTTATTCTCCATCGACGGGATCTTTGGCGAATCGTGTGGATACTCGTGCGAAAAAAGTGCGGGAGCGGCGCGCGACAATTTCTCGATGAAGTATTTCTAGAAAACGAACGTAGAGAGGATGGGAGAAGAATTCGTATCGCTTGTTAATGCGCATCGGCACACAAAACAAATCAATCTCGTGACAGGCATTCCACAAGTGCTGCTAATAATGCATGGTTTGTTGTTGTAATAATTAATATAAGGACTCGCTTCCACATGGTTATTTTTTCTTTCTTTTTTTTTTTTTTTTTTTCTCGATGCAGCGGCGCCGAGAGCAACATCCAGTGGGAGTCTAACGCTCCGCTTATCTTGGTTTTTTCATGTGCTCCGCACTTTTTCCATTGCTCATGAATACATCATGTAGAACATCGGGAATGTACGATGATGATATTGAGGACGACGAGATGATAATCGTCCGCTACGTACGTTTCCGGATGTTGCTCTCGTCGCGGTCTTACATTGATGTGAGTGTGTGCGTTTTTCTTTTTGTACCGTTTAGAATATCGAATATATAAGACTGGTAAACCGCTCGAAAAAACATATACGCAAGTACATATCTTATCCCAGTTGCGTCCGTCGTTGCTCGTTGTCGCGTTCTCATGTCTCGCGTATTCTGTCGAAATTTTCACATGATTTCAACGTGTATAAAATTCTATTGAAAAGCGCGTGTCGTCTGTTTGGAGAGAATTGCTTTGCCCTATTTCCATCCGATCGTTGAGACGTTCCATCGATTTCCAAATTGGGGTATACTTCGTTAATTAGCTTCCCCTCGTGTGTGTTTTCGGGCGGTATGTTCGAGTATTAATAGTCCAGCAGCATTACATATAGAAATCCGTGCGTTTCAACGACTGAAAACTATATAAGATATCTCAGGTAGTTTACGCGAGTTCGAAGGATGCCTTTACTGCGCCGAGTGTTTGGATCCGATTACGATTGTTTTCTTTCTCTCCCACAAGAAGTTCGCTCTCGATTCGGCATTACGATGCGAGAAGATACGCAGGTTCTCGTTTACGATCCGTATCCGAGTCAAGCATAAGCATGCTTTTACCAAAACATTGTATAATCGCATGAAATCAGAATCATATACAAATATAATCTATAGTGTAACTGTGTAGTAAAACTGAGACCAGTCGTACTTGAGACAAGTTTCTTTTCGAACCGATCGTTTCTCCTTTGCCACATCCGCGGAACTTTCCACTCAACGTGGTCATTTCGGGACATTCTGTTAGTTCTAACGCTCGGTTAAGCAATTTTCCTTTTCAAGTCCCAGCGGATAATCGGTTCTCGGCATTTCAGAACGATTTTTGTCCGAAGCATAAGAGCCAACTGCCCAGTTTTATTTCACGTATATAAATTAGAGATGGATTATTTTTGAGAGGTTTCTTACGAACATACGTTGTTTCTGTCGCGTGTTTATAAGAACGAAATTCTACATTACGCGAGCGGAAAGAAACGATTGATACTGCTGAAAAATTGTACTTGGCGGTAACAGGATTACAGACAAGCAATAACATATTGTTCTAGACATTATACATTTAATACGTTGTATTCATTGTAAATACGACAATTTTCGTAGTAACTGACATTCTTTTTTAAATTCGCTTACAAGAATTTCGTATCCGTATGCTGTGTAAGATAATAACTGAGATAATATTTGGTTTTATGACGTTTGATTTGATGATACCGAAGTCAATGAACGCTCACACTTGTGTGTGTATGTGTGTGTGTGTGTCTATTTATTGGCAATTTTAATAAATTCTAATGACTTACTTTTTAGCAGCGAAGATCACACGCACAAAGAATTTATTGTCTTAATTACAAGAATACCAGTTTTATAAGAAATAGAATTTAAGTAAAACAGTTCAGTGTTTAGTTTCAGTAAACACACGACTGCGTTAAGCTGAGCATAATTTTAACGGGGATTTATAAGTGTAAGCTCGCGATAAGTTGTCCGATCTTTCAACAATCTACGACGCTACGCGTCTGGTGGCGTTTGGAATTGAGATCTTTTCCCTCTTCATCCGGAGAGCCCCGTTTTTTTAATAAAGGTGTTTCAACGAATTGCGTCTATCGTGTATGTGTATTTTGTGTAATTATTAAAACCTTTTTGCAACGAAGGTCTGCCAAGTGATTATTCTTCACGACGAATTCACGATTGAAAGCGAGCGACCGAAGAGAAGAGACTTGGCAAGCTTCGAAAGGAGCAATTTATTGCATATGGGACTCGATATATACATTGTATCATGTGATATGATTGATTTCTCATAGTATAACGTATGCGTAGGAGCTGTGTTTCGAATTTCTTTTTTACACAATTTTACACGAATACTCGCAGAAATGTAAGAAAGTGTATGTTAAAACTATACGTATATTTGACGCATAATAAATATTCGGATCGCGTATACATATACATATATATATATATATATACATATAACAAATATCCCCCAAAATAACTAAAACTCGCGGTGTGCCGTACAATTATCTTGAGAACGAAAATAACGAATGTTACATAATGACTGACTCGCTTTGAGACGATTATGAAACGATTATTGCGACGAGCGTTTCTGTGCGTAAAAGTGTACACGATATACATTGTGTTAATGTTCTCCGTGCGTTTTAGAAGGTTTTAGAAGGCTTCTCGTTGACACTTTCCTAGTGCTTGTAGTCGCTAAGTTGCGTTCCAACCGAACATAACGTGAGCGATTATTAGATATATCGTTATGGTTAAAGTACTTGTTACCATGATGGGGAATCCTATCCTGCAACATATTCAGGCAACGGCAGGAATTTTAATTAACAAGTCGCGGAACACCTCCATGTAACTGGCGCGTGCGATAAGAAGACAGTTGCGATTTACGTTTACGTAGCCGTCGCGGCTACTCTCTTACTTACTTGAAGAACTGCATGAAACTGAACTTGTAACCGTGTTGCTCCGCGACGCCCACGCAGACCACATTGGCGGTAGCTCCAATCAAAGTTCCATTTCCTTTAAACACCGCAATCGTTCAAATAGCTCACGTAAATAGAAGAACTGGCGCTCGTCGAGGAGCTCGTCGAGGGGCGCCAGTTTCCACGAGTCGCGGCCTTTCGTTATCCCGCGCGATACGATAGCTGAGACAAGTAAATCAAGCAACGTGATCATGGGCGAACAAAGTGTTCACTTCGAGAGCGAGAGCGAGTTTCGTAGCGACGCGGCCTGTTCAGTTTTAGACGGACATTGATCGAACTTGCGCGATATATCCGCTTACCTCCCATACAAGCGCCCAACGCCAACGACCACACCAGAGGTTGCAATGGTAAATTGAGCTCGTTATTCTGCGCCAGATTCGTGGCGATTCTCACCATCATGGTGGTGAGCGGCACGTTGTCGACGAAGGCGCTCGCTAACGCCGACACCCAGAGCAACAGCAGTATGGCAACCGCCAGTCGGGACTCCTCGTTGACCGACAGAATAATTGTCTCCGTCTGCTTGCCGATCCAGTCGATGAAACCCAAGCGTGATAGACACTGAAGAATATTAGAACGTTAAGTCTTTTACGTTCACGGGGCAAGTCTTTGGGTCGAGTCAAAGGCTTGACATGATTCTTCTCACACGTGGTCGTTGACAGTTACCTCCATAAGAATAAACAGCGATGCGAAGAATACCAAAGTACTCCACTCGACACGCGCCATTAGACCGTCGAGATCCTGGCTGTCGGTTAATATCAGGAGCAGCAGGATGCCGATGAGGGCGGTCCAGCCTAGAGATAGGTTCAAGTTAGGCACGCTGTGCAGGAAAAAGAGTGTCATCTCGAAAATCAGCACGAATCCCGACTTTGCCAGCAGCCATTTGTCTCTGATAGGATACTGCGGTGGAAAGAATAAGATCGAATAAATTCGTCAAGAAAAAGTACAAGAAGAGACGCGACGGGGTATAGTAATCATCAGGACACAATGATTCGGCTCGTCCTTCGGGCTCGGTCTCACCTTTTCCTGCAATTCGTCGAGCGTGTTCTTGTAATTCCTCAACGCTGTGCTGCCAGTGATCGCCTTTGATTTAAGCCGCGACAGCAAACGTTGGGCTTTCTTCAGCAACGTCTCTCTCACCACGTTCTCGTCTTTGCTGTAGCTGGATAAACTGGCCGCCGCTCGTTGCCAGATGGCGATCTCGTGTCTCAGCTCCTGCGACGTGATTTCTCGTGTGGTTATCGTAGATAGCGCGGCAACACGGGCGGACAATGAAGAGATATCGGCGTTTCTCGAACCTGTACATCCTGTGGCACGTCGAACCTCAGGACCGCCACATCTCGATAGATGAAACGGAATTGCGCGGTGACTATGATCAGCACCAGTATTACCCCGATGCTCATGTGCAACATGAACGTGCTGAAGTCGATTCCCTGCCGCGACAATAACGATTACACTTGTCAGTCGCCCAAGAAGATTTCAGCTCGATGCGGAAGAGAGACAAATTGAAAAGTTTGAAGAGAAATGCGGTTGCGAGTTATTCACGAGGAGTTATTTCGCGTCAAATATCTTGGTCCGCTTCGGGTTGATTTTATCAACAGCGGCTTCGGCAGCATTACTCACAGCTTCTACGACGTCTCGGTTGGAACAGATGATGACATTCGGCGGATCGCCGATCGGCGTCATCGCGCCCCCGATGTTGGAGTAAACCACCATGGCGGTCAAGATCGGGACCGGATTCAGCTCCATCACCTCGCACAACCTGATGGTCACGGGGGTCATCAGCAATACCGTCGTGACGTTATCCAAGAACGACGAGACGAATGCAGTAAAGAAACACAGAGTGTTGATCAACGGCCACATCTTGCCGCCGGATATCTGGAAGTAGACGAACCATAAGCGTGTCGGTGCCTCGTCCTCGCCGGCTCGTCGTTAACCACGAGCGGAATCCGACTTGGATTATCGCACCGTTCACCTTGTAAGCGTAAACTGACAGCCAGTCGAAGATGCCGGTCTCAGCGATGATGCCAACAAGCAACATCATGGAAAACAAAAGCAGAAGCGTATCCATGTCTATCCAGGAGATCAGTTGGGCCATGGTCGGTCGCTAAAGCACGAGTGCTGAGTTTTAAGTCGGTACTTCAACATCTTATCGTGCAAATTACACGAATATAATAGTGTGTACCTCGTTGAAAGCTGCCAATATTCCGACAGACATCGTAGACGCTAACATGGCTGCCAGTGCTCTGTGTACAACCTGACAGGATGAAGTAAGTCAAAAGTCTTACTCGGTAAGTGCACGAAAAAGATGAGAAAAGAAGAAGAGAGAGAGAGAGAGAGAGAGAGAGAGAGAGAGAGTATTGACTCGCACGTGCAATTACCTCGAAGATAATCAAGATGTACAAGCCTATCAAGACCAAAGCTGCGCATATTATACCCATTTGGCTGTCCAACAAGTCGTAACTGACGTTAATCGGAAAATTGGACTCCAAGTTCGTGCGGAAGTTGATGGACATCACACCGCGCGACAAGGTGCTGAAGACAGAAAGGTAGAAGTCATTTTTCGAGTCAACGCGGTGCACGTTAGGAAAATTAGAAACGGAAAGTCGCACTCGTCGTTGATTCCTTTGATCTCGAATATCCGCTCGTGCTTTTGGTCGAGAAAGACATCCATCAAATGTTCGGGCGGTACGTTCAATATCCACACGTCGCTTATATTCTGCAATTGACAGCCACGATTTCACATTCAAATCCAGTATTTTGTCCTTTTCGGACAATCGCATTAACTAATTCTCCCCCTCTTTTCTCTGCTTCAGAATCGACTGGCTTAACTCGGCGGTTGCTAGCTCGCACTTTTCTCGTCTCTGAACGTGAGTACGTGCGTACAGAATAATTTACAAAGAGGACGTTTTGAATCGCGAGCGACGTAAACTACCTGCGGCACTTGCGGGCTTGCGTCAATCGTTTCCTCGCGTATCGAAAACCCCAGCCATATGATCAAATGAGGCGTGGACAGATTTTGTTCGTTTTTCACCAAGGACAACAACGAGCCTTGCACCGTCATCTTGATCCGCTTGCTTGCGACGCGCTCGTGAATCTCGTAATCTGAATATCTTGATGGTAAGGACGATACTTTTTACCTTGCTTGCCGAATTGAACGTCGCTCAATTTCGACCAAGTTTCTCGATCTCGCTGTCTTCGCACGAACAAAAGGATACTTATGCTTTCTCCGCTTGGGATCGAGACCCGGTGCATCGTCTCGATCTTCTCGCTCTTGAACATCAGTATCATCTGCAACAGACTTGGAAATTTTCCATGTCGGTCGGCCGGTTCTCGCGTCCGGCTTTCGCGCGGGTTCTTACCGTAAACATCAGCCAACAACAGGACAGCACGGTTAATTTCACGTAACGACAAAACATCTTTTGCTTGACCTCCGGGGCCGCTTGTGCATCTTGCCCGTTGTTCCCTTCGCTGAGGTTGCTTGTATTCGGGACTCTGCAAAAACGGCAGTTTTATCACGGCGGACGGCTCTTCCGTCGCCGGCCGCGTTCTCTTCCATCAACGTTTTATATCTGGAAAATTTGGCGCGCAAGGATTTACCTAATCGACATCGCGGGTTGCCTGCCGAGAGACATATTCACAACCAGGTAGTCTCGCTTCGAGTTATCCGGAGATCTGCGAACACGTTATCGTTAACGCAAAGTATCCTTCTTCGGTCGTTTCTCGTCCCTCGTCACTCACCTCGTCTCCGTTATTTGATTGACTCGGTCATATTCGCGCTGGAAAACCGCCAGGCTGGGGTCCAGTCGAACTGCCTCCGGCAGTTGACTCCAGACGCGCAGCACGTCTTCGGGGATTTGCCCGAATATCACGGAGCTTGTGATGGACGAGGGTGTAACTGGTACGTGCCGCCATTGGAAAATATTAGGAAACATATTGGATATATTAGAGCATGCTGGACATGCCAGATATATCAGATATATTCAGCAGAGAAAATAGCAGAGATCACGAAACGATATCCGAATGTTTCGAAATTAATTTAATCACGATCACGAAATTACGAGGACGTTCCGTCATCGAAATAAGCGCCCAGACAAATTGACAAGAGACATGACAGGCGAAATAATTTAGCGAGTCGAATCACCGCAGCTGCCGCGAATTCTTACGGCTTTTTCAACGTGTCTCGCAATCGAGCAAAATGTGTACCTGGGCTGCCATGATTGTGACTCTGATATTGGCGAGTTTTTCGGACAAAATTCGGAGTCGGCAGGTCCGATTCATCTTCGCTCGTATCGATGTGCGCCATTTCGGATTATTCGGTGCGACTCGAGATCTCTCCCGTTCGTAATCACTCGTGTCTTTTAGTCACGTGGAAACCGCATGTACATCCCTCTAGGTGTCCTCTGAAAGGTCGTGTAATGTTTACAGTTTACACACGGCCATTGACAGCTGACAGAAATTCGACACAACAATGTGTCACTTCTCTTGCAACAACGAGACGTTGGAAGGAAAGTTGAACACTTGTGTTTGGACAGTGGTTTTATTCTAAAGAAATTACACATCGCGATTGCAAACAATCCAGTCGTTTTTCCATTGACATCATTAACTAAATTATCATACAATGCGCTTCACGCGATCGTATTACAATTCTACAAGTGAATTTGACTTTTATACAAAATTAGCGCACACTCTTGTATATACATATGTACTTAAAATAACAATCCCAAAGTACGAAATATTCTACAATGACACTGTTCAGAAATGCTGTACAAGCTGTTTAAGAAATTATTTTTAGAATATTTATTCCACAATTCTCTCACAAGAGACTCTTAAATAATACAGCAATCTTAATCATGTGTTACACTGTACATACTATGCTGATCAACCTAATATTATGTTGCGCGCAATGCAGCCGTTACATAATCTCAAAGGTTTTCAGCATTTGAACAGAATGTTCCCTAAGCGTCCTCCATCTTTTGCTGGTCATTATTCTGCAAGGTTCCTATCGCTCTTGTTCCTCGCGTCTCCTGTATCCTGTTTTGCATTGCAGTGATAGCGTATTTGTTCTTCACAAAGGTGTATCGGCAGAAACACCAGTAAGATAAGGAAACACCCATGTAGGAACCCATTGCCACGTTCGTCGCGAGTCTGACGCGACTCGTGAACAGGAAGGTGACTAAGCCGGCCGCGACACCGCTGTAGATACCAAACAGTACACTGTTCTTGAAGCAGGTAACCTTCCTGATGTCCCGGCCTAACAGCATTACCGCTTTCGACTTGTCGTCCGGCTCTGTATCTGCCGTCTCCATTTCTGACAGTTTCTGTTATTTAAAAACACAAGTGCTCTTTACACAACCTCCGAGACAGTGGAAAGTGAGGTTAAAGCATCACTCCATTTGATAGAGCGATATCTTTAACAAGGAAGTACGAGTTGTGTGAAGATGGTCGATGGTCCCCTTCAATCGCGCACAAGATAGAGAACTACGTCGTTACCGGCTGAAACCGAACTCTAATCCTTCTCAGAACGCTCAACGTGGTCGTAACTCTACATTGGTGCATAACCCGTGCTTCCCGATTAATGATGGAAAGGTCGAAAGATAATCGATTGCTCGAAAATTCGTCTCGCCCCCAGCAGAGAGAAATCTGGGCAACGATCATGAATCTTTTCTCTAGCGTGAACTAGTGAAAAGTGAAAGACTTCTGTGAATTAGTGAAAAATGAAAAATTTTATATGAATTTGTGAAAATCGAAACATTTCACACGACAGTTGAGTCATTCAACATGACAGTTGCATTCTGGATAATTTTTAATGGATATCAAAGAAATCCGTGTGACGCGAAGGATATTGCGTGACATGTAAAATCCGTTTGATATTCCAGAGAAAATGTTACATTGTAAGTTAATCTATATATAGTAAATGATCTCCAACAGATATCTCCAGGATTCCTGCGGACATTCGAATGTTCTCAGAATATCTTTAGGATGACCTTGAGACATTTCAGACATCCTCTGAATGTTTTTCGAATATCCTTAAATATATCTTATGCTATTTTTATTTTTAACAATTATATCTATATTACAGAAATATTACTTTTCACTTTTTTACAATTCATTTTTCATGTGAAATTACTTACAGTGAAAAGTGAAAAAGAAGTTCACGTGGTGAAAGATTCATGATTGCTACCCAAGCCCCTTCTTGGCCAATATAAAAGTTTACCTAGGGTTGACTTTAATATTGCTTCGTCGGTGGCGTAGTTAAAGCAGTATTATCAGTTAAAGCGGTATTATCGCTCTTCAATTACCTCCGGGGCCCCTTCAGGCCCCTTGGCTGATACGAAAATTTATCCAGGGCTGTCAGTCTTTATATTACCTCGTCGGTGCTTAAACTCTCATCTTACAAGTTACAAATCTCGCGCGAATGGCGTCACGTGTGCGCGCGCCGAATCGACGTACTCGAGCCGACGCACTGATTGGTCGCTCGCGGCCGTCGGCGCGGCGAGCAGTGGGGCGCCGGTGACATCAACACGACGCATGTTCCATGCTATCGAGTACGTCCAAAGTGACAGGTGGTGTGCGCACTGCCGAGGTTCCGTATGTGTTTCGTGCGCTCGTATCTTCGTGTTTGCTCTCGCGACACACGCGGATCGGCACAACCCACACGAGAACATCGACGACGCGTCGTTACGTGATATATCCACGTACGCCAAGTCCGAGTGTCGCTCTTCGTCTCGCTCCACCCCGACTCGCCCGCGACTCCAGACACCGCTCCGTTGTAGGTCCACGCGTGAATCGCGGTGACATGCTCGCACGATCGGTGCGTCGCTGCTCGTAGGTGCTTCCAGTGCCAGTTCCTATGATGTATACCACGTATTCTCGCGACTCGCCCGGGAGATTCAACTGCAGAAGAGGTAAGCGCTCACGTTATCTCTCACGGCCGCCGTATCGGACTAATCGCGATCACCTGTCTCGCGTATTTTTCTGCCGTTAATAACCTCAACGGCGAACGGGCACGAATTCACGCTGTTTCCGACGATGCCCTCGCTGCGTCGTCGTCGTCGTCGTCGTCGTCGTCGTCGTCGTCGTCGGGCGAAATTCATTCTCATGTGCATGTCTCGTGGGTGGAGTTTGCCAAAATCTTGCTGTCTACGTTTCTCACGTAGCTCACCTAGGCTCGATCTTTGGATCGATGGCTTTGCGCGATGTCCCGCCGGAATACCGACGCGTTTGCTTCGTAAATAAACAAATCTTACGCGTACGGTCAGAGACTTTTAACGGTGTTACAATCACCGAGAGCCGTGCAGTGTGTAACGTGAATTCTACCGAAAGATAGTAATGGGTAGCATGTATGGGATATCATGAGACGTGCATTGATCAGCGACCTCGTCGTCGTCGTCGTCGTCGTCGTCGTCGTCATCATCGTCATCGTCGCGCGACGTCCTCCGGAACGTTGAGAGAGAGAGAGAGAGAGAGAGAGAGAGAGAGAGAGAGAAACGACGTCTCTCGCGAATATACGCGCATAAGAGGAGCACCGCACTTCTGCAGCGCTCTTGCCGTCGCGATGTTTATCAGACGTTTTTCCTCTCAACGGAACAAGAATTTCCCCGTCGGACGCGTCCCAATGGACGAGGCGAGTTCTGAATCGGAGTCGCATGAAAGTAGACGACTTTACTTTTTTCCAGTGTTTTCGAGATTACTCTCCGGCAGGCCAGGCATAAAACCGCAGGGATTTTCGTTTCTGTGAGTACGGAACATACACGCGGCAATACACGCTAATGCCATTTAAGGTCCGACAAGAGGCGCGTGTGTACTTTCGAAGGGGGAAGGGTTGCTGCATGCACGCTATTTTCTTGCGAGCAATCTCGCGCGCGCTATTAATCACGTATCTCTCTTTATCTCTTTCTCCCTCTCTCTCCCTCTCTCTCTCTCTCTCTCTTTCTCTCTCTCTATCTTTCTCCCTCTTCCTCCTTTTCTATCTTTCTCCTCTTTCTTTCTTTTTTTCTCGTTCCGTTACTTTTCTTTCTCTCTGTCCTGCATGTATATACTCTCAATTTCCGATGCGCATTGAGATAGAAAAATTCAACGGAAGAGCCCGACAAACCCGAGGAATTGGCGAGAACGAGAAGTCATTCCCGGTCTTCGAGCGGTCTAAATTGGAATTTGTGTATTTGTCCAACATTCAATTCCGACAACGATTATCGTGTATCGTCGAAACGTCGGGAAATCGTACCCGCCCCTCGTTGAACCGTGTTCATGGTTATCGTTCTGTATTATGCAAATTCGTAGGACAATTTTCTTCTTTTATACGGTCCTGACGACACGACTCTGATCGTGGAAATTGTGTTGCTTGAGATAGAGAGAGAGAGAGAGAGAGAGAGAGAGAGAGAGAGAGAGAGAGAGAGAGAGAGAGAGAGAGAGAGAGAGAGAGAGAGAGAGAGAGAGGCAGAGGGGAAAGGACGCGACGCGTTACGTGGGCTGACCGATTAGAGAATCGAGTACACCTGCGAAGGTGTACAGCAGCGTATCTCTGGTACTTCGTGGTGGCCGGCGCTTTGCTCGCTAACGGTAAGCGGAGATTTCGCACGAGTGCTACGGCAGGAAAGGTCAAATTCCATGCATTTACGGCGCGGTGCGAGAAGCACCGCTCGACACGAACACAATCACCTGTTTGTTCGCCGTAAATCAGCCCGGGATCTGCATTAGATGGAACGACCGACGTCGCATAGATAACGCTTTTTTTCGCGGGCTGAAAGCGAACGAACGGTGGAACGGGAAACGGGAAGCACACACCACAGGGTGGCCCGTCATCAACGAGCTGCATTTCACATTCGGCTTCGCGTCTCGCAACACCTCTCGATATCCAGGAGATTGCAACTTTCTCGAAGCAGCGAATGTCGCGGGTACTGTTCGTCAGCTGCGTGCCCCGACACAATGTAACGTTACAATGTAACCTCGCTGATTTATCGATTAGATTCCCTCAGGCTTTCGCCCGCGCGCCGTCTTCCCTCTATTTTCTGTTCTGACCAAATTCTGCTCAAACACTTCTGCCGGTCAATCGCTGATTATGTTAATTGGACTCGGTTTGGGAATTGATTTATATATTGAACAAAGAATTCGATGAAAGTCGCCGCTAGAGGCAGATCCTTCTCTTTGAATTTTTCGGATCCTTGCGTAACAAGAGCTTTACCTTCATTTCTCAATTTCGACTTGGGCAATTTACATTGTACGAAACGTGAGTCCTGTGATGCCTCGGTACGATGAATTGGGCCAGTGCCATTAATCGTCCTACATTTAGAGATCGTGGCACGCCGGTCACTACCTTTCACCATCTATGCGATGCATCTAGAATCAAATTCCTCGGGCGCTCCTCTCTCGCACGTGTTTTTCTCCTTTTGTCCTCCGATCGCCGTCATGCGAGACATCGCTTTATTTCCAAAGAGTTAGTTATCCACACGCGCAGGACGTCTGATGAATTACAGGCACAACGAGCGCACGAGAGAGAGAGAGAGAGAGAGGGAGAGAGAGGGAGAGGTTTGTTACTTATTCGATAGCGCTATTCCGAATATTCGATGTGTTTTGTAACGGTATTCGTATACGCTCGTCTCCCTCGGCGGATTGAATACACGCGAGCGAGCGCGATCGCTATCTCGCGTTTCACATTCATGGATTAATTATCCATCTCCGCTCGATCCGATTTGCAGGGGGTACGCGGAGGCAACGATAATCGGGACTTTAAACTCTTGCGTTCTATTTCTTACGTAGTTGGCGAAATATTCTTTCAACACAGAGGTGTCGCGTCGTATTTCGAGCAGCAAAAGCATCGATTTTTATTAAAGCGTCTTCTGCCTCAAATATGTTCCCGCTGTGTACTATTCACCCTGAGGTGAACTACTCGTCGAGTTAATCAAGTTATGAAGATGAGGCAAAATTTTGGCACACGGGTGCTCGAGGAACACTTGTGGAGCTAATTCAGAGTTTCTTCGAAAGTTCCCGGAGAGTGTCTCTCGGAGAGAGAAGCGTCGAAGTCTCTTCCGCGAGACACTCCGTGTATCGTAATAACGTCCCTGGCGTATCTAATGGGGACGCAAGTTCGGTTCATGACCTGCGTGTACGTGGAGAACCGGTGCGCTGTAACTCCAGAGGTAATCATACGCAGCGCATACTGGTAGCGCGATACGCGCGACCGGTAGCTTCGTTAAATGGCGCATTTTCTCTTTTCGCGAGCGAAACAGGCTTTGCATATCGATTAACGCACGATACTTTTCCCAGGATTTACATACTGTGGTGGCGGTGTTATCTCTTCTATACTTCTTGCTGCATCTTGGCCTTCTCTCTTTTTCTTTCTCTCCCTCTCTCTCTCTCTCTCTCTCTCGCGCTGCCTCTGCCTCTCTTCCTATTTCTCTGCTCTCTGCCGAGCCTCTCGCAGCTTATATATTTCATCTCACACTCGACGAGGAATTAAATAAGGGGATTCCTCGGCGCGTCAGTCAACCGCGAAGTGAAATATTAACGAAGGTGAATGGGAAAGGCAGGTGTGCAATCAGGATGATGGCGATTACACGCATAGTTTAACTCCTTCCGCTATACGTGTCGACTGTGGTATGCGGGTATCTGTCTATTAGGTCGGCGCAGAAGATTTATCGTAAAACGTACGAGAGGGCAGAAAGAAATGGAAAAGAGAAGGAACAAAAGATGTAAAAGTACGCAACAACGTCGGGAGGCAACTGTCACTTTGTCATCTTGAGCTCCTCCCCACTCAGAGGAGGAATTAAGAGAAATGTTCCATTACCTCGAAAAGAAAGCCAACTCAGACCGGTAATTCGAATCAGGACTAAATCCAACGGGGGAGGGGGAGGGGAGAGAGAGAACGATCAGTTTTTTGCACCGACCTGACCGGTAGTGCGGCGACGAGATTCGCCTGCCAATTTTTACAGACGTATCTCGATCTCCGGTTTACTTTCCTGCGAACGGCTTCTCTACGCGAAGCGGAGTAGTGCGAACTTGCGCGCGCAAAATTCGCGCTCACCTCGAGTAATGAGCGACAACTAACGCGTAACTTTATTGATGTGCGACAGCATTCGGTGTTGGGACAAGGTTGGCAGATCTATATGGGGCAATGCGTGTCTCGTAAGGCGGGCGCCGTCGTCGCAGCATCCGGTCATCACAACTCTCCCTCGTACCGCATCATGGAGAAACACGCCCAAAAACAGGTGAGTCTCTGCGTCTCTTTCCAAGGTACAATCAGCGTCGAACATTCCCGAAGACTTCACGTCGGACGATTTACCGAGAGGATGTTCGGGAGCGAAAGGACTCGAAGTAGCAACGAGAGAACTTGAATTCTCTCGTCGAGTCGTTTCCTCCGAAGCGTCTCCAAAGTGAGAAGACATCGATCCAAGTTGCAACATACTTGGCACTTTTAATCCTTTCACTGCTGAATTAACTTCCCTTGAGAAAATTATTAAAATATTTGGTAGTCCTACGTTTTTTGGATCGCCGATTACGAATCTAAAGTCAGATTTGCAAAATTCAAAATGGTGGACTCAATATGGCGATCATGATGTACGAAAGTAATGAAAATTCCAATTATTATTGATGGTGTATGGGTTTTGCGGATCGCTGATTACGAATCTGAAGTCAGATCTACCGAATTCAAAATGGCGGAATTTATGTGGGAAAATGTTCAGTACTGCATATTTATGCTTACTAAAGATTAAACATTCATTTTTGAGTAAAATAATATTGATAGTATGGATCAGATGGAGATACAGAATGAAAAATAGAGCTAAAAAGTGCAAAAAATTCAAATTTCGGCCGTTTGTGTAGAAATATTTGTTTATAAAAAAAAATCTAACCTGCAAAAAAATACTGAAAAAAATATATGTTTTTGTACAACATCAGAAAAATATTTGGTGAAAATTTCGGACATCTACATTCAATACTCTCCGAGGAATCGATTTTTCCTAAAATCCTAAAAAAAAGTATTTTTCTCAACTTTGATTTGTTATATAAATAAACACAAATGAATAATAGGGTATAAAAACCTATTGGAGTATGTTGAACAACTATTCACTCACTTATCTGAAAAACTCAAATTCCCGATCAGTTCTTCAAAATTATGTGATTTACAACGCAAATTGTAAAATTGAATCAAGAAAAGGTGAGAAGTGTACTTCCCACCTAACAGTGAAAGGGTGAACGAAGGATCCGCTCTTATTTTCATCATTACGAGCATTATCGGGGTAATTATCGGCTGGAATAGGGTGAATTTCGCAAGCAGAAGGGACAAAGAACGAGTCGATGAATCCACGCAACGCTCGACTCATCGAACGCACCCCCAGCGCGCGAGTGTTGCGATCGATTCGCTCACCCTGCGTGAAAAGCCCGCTCTTTCACGTCGCTCCCATTGATCCCGTTGAACTTCGAGGTCTGCGCTCACAGCAGAGGCCGCCGTATTTCATGGCTGGCTATCGCTGACTCGCGCGCTCGCGCGCGCGCGCGCGCGCGTGACGACGCGGACGACGCGGCTTCTACACGAGTCGCCGAGCGTACACTCAACTTTGTCCCTGACTGCTCGTCGTTATTGTATTTCACGCGATACCCAGCGGAGACATCGCGAGCACGTACGTGTGTGAGCACCTCGCTGGGACCGCGCGAGTAATGCACGTATGTAGCGGAAAATCCAGCTGATCGCGCGAGCGAGCGAGCGAGCGGTTAGCCGAAGGCCACGTCGAGGTTCAACGCCCTTCCTCGCGACGACGATTCTGCTACCTGCAACGGTACGGCTTCGCGGATATATCACTCGTGCGTGGATCTGTCGTGGATCGTTGATCCGTTCGTCCGCCCGTCCGTTCCATTCGTCCACGATCGCAGCGCACAATGTCCTGCCTCGCTCCGCCTGTAAGGACACGCGATCGGCGACGCGTGACCGCGTATGTTGCGTCGGATGTCGTTTACCTCGAGAGTCACATCGTGTCTCGCTGTCTTTTCTCACGACGCACGTTTGCGGGATCGAACGTGGCGAATTTTGCATTTGAATTTATGCTCCGCTCGCAAGTCGCAGTACGCGGTCGTGACGACGATCGCTGTTACCAGAGTCTCCTTTCCGAACGGCGGACGATTATTAACGATCGGAATCGGCGTTTGAGACGCGCGCCGGGAAAGCCGCCGGGAATCGTTCGCTCGCACGCTCCAACGCTTACGCTAATCAGCAATGTAAGTGGAGTTCGATTATCCATCGAGTATCGTATCGGACACATCGATCTCCACTTTCGCGGCACGCGAGTTCGCTTTCTCATGCGCGAATCGCGATAATTATCCTCGCGCGGCCGCTCGTCTTGGCATCAGCGACGCTCACTTTGAACTTTAAGTTGACTTACCGTTGCTGTTTTCGCTTCTCATCAATGACCTTCCCTCGGAGGAACTGTAAACGCATCCTCTATGCACGGGTGATTTGCAGATTTATTTATTTTCATCCTCGTCCTGCCTTGCAACAGAGTATCGCTCGTGTTTCTCGGTGATTGCGGTTAATGACTGTGCGACTCGTAATTAGCTCAGATTAAATCCAAATAAAATTAAGGCGATTTGCATAAAACTGAGTAGTGGTCATTTTGTCAGGCAGCTTGAGGCGAGGTGATATTGTCGACGGTATCTAATGAAATGACACCGCAGACTTCTGTGTTACGAACCGATAATTACATTAGGCCGATAACTTAAAAGTATGTGTTAAAATTTCATTCGTATGCGCATTGCAAGGTTCCGAAAGGGATGTAACTGCACCGTACAGGCATTTTTCTCCAGAAAATGTTAATATTTATTAGAGATGTGCGAACTATTCGAATTCGAATCGAATCGAATCTAATGTAATTCGATTCGAATCGGAATAATTCGAAAATTTCCGAATCGCGAAGATTCGAATACGATTGAAATATTAGCGTTTGCGCGCATCAGCTGCAAAACGGGCCATCTGGGCCTGTATGTTTGAACCCTTAACTTATAATTCATAACTTAATTATAAATTACTTTAAATATTTAAATATATATTTTACTTTAAAATGATATTACAATATTAATATTCTCTTTCATAGATATTAAAATCTTCCATCATTATTCGCATGTTTAATAGTCATGTTAAATTTTTTAATGATTCGATTCGAATTCGAATAAAATTTCATAGATTCGATTCGCTTCGAATTCGAATTTAAAAAGTGAAATTCGATTCGATTCGGTTCGACATAGAAATTCTTGATTCGCACATCTCTAATATTTATCCAATATTTCATATTTCCTCTTGCAATGTGCACATTCAATGACACATTCAGCGTTCATGTAAATATTAAATATTGGATAGATATTAACATTTTCTCGAATAAAAATACTTGTACGGTATCATTCGCATGTGCGTATGCGATTCTATGTTTTACATTAGGCACGCTTTTATACACGAAAACCAATGGAAGTTAGTCTAGCTTATATATAGAAGTCTGTGGGCGACACATTCCTTCCCGATCAGCTGAAACCCTGTCTATTACCACCACCTATCGTTTTGACACTTGATGTATTTCCGAAAGTCCCGGGGAGCTTTCCCAGAGCACAATACAAATGCTCTATTCTACTTTACCCTCTCTATCTTTCTTCCTGAGTGGCGCAAGTAGCGCCGAACGTTGCCGTTAGATGTTCACGGTGCAGCGAGATCACGTCTCGTCGTCGTGGTCGCGCTGCCGGCGCGCGGAAGTGTCACGTTCATCAGGAGGTGCCTCGATTCACGCGCGGCCGATCGTCGCTCTTGTCTTAGCCGACGTGTGCTTGCTCTCCATTGTGTTCGTCGTCACGCGTGTCGCCTCGCGTCCCGCGGTGATCCCGCCGCCGGAAACCGAAAGGCCGGCTCGAAAACGCGGCGCACCGCCGCTGCTGCACGCTTCAGGTGCGAAGAAGGAGAAATCGCGGAGAACGCTCTCTTTCTCCCGTCTCTATGCACTGTAGCGCACGTGTGGCTACCTTTTCTCCCCATTGTCTTCTCCTCCTTTCCGCTCCGTGCCGATTCGCACGGCGAGATCTTCTCGCGCGCGCGCGCGCGCTCGCTCCCGATCGGATAGGGCGCCTCCATTGTTCCTCTCTCGTGTCTCTCTCTTCTTGTTAGAGACATGAAATCATGGCCGACTGCTCGCACGCTCCTCGCCGCGCCGCGGAACGAGGAGAAGATGTATGTCGAAGAGCGGAAGCGCCCGGTATCCCCTTTCTTTCGGACACGATTGTTGCGGATAGTCTGACTGATCGAGCTCGATCGGCGAGAAGAAGCGCATTCGCGCGGATTCAAGTCGTCCGCCACGTTGTTCGCGCGAAACGCCCTTTGTGCGCGGCGTCAGCGGTAGAGAAGAGAGGCGGTAGAGACGCGAAAGCGCGTCGCTCTTCTTATCAGCAAGGCCGGTTGCTTCGCGGCAAAGTCGCGCCGTGAAGAAAGAAGAGCGAATCTAAAGCTGCCGTCGCGACTTCTTATCGATATCAGGAAATGCCTCCACGTTCTTATCACGCCGATCAATCGGCCAAGGCGCTCTCGTTCTCCGCGCGATCTAATCTAAAGGAGGAACACAGTTTCCAAGAACCTTAATCTTGCGAACAACGCATCAGCGAATCTGTACCCTAGTAGCATATATTGTTGGGACAATATTGGCTACAAATTGGGCCCCCAATATTGGCCAATGTAACCCCAATGTAAGTCAATATTGGTATAACAATGCTATGCAATATTAGCGATATATTGTAATTTAATGTCTAACCAATATTGGTTGTATATTGGGATACATTGGGCCAATGTAGTCCCAATGTAAGTCAATATTGGTATAACAATGCTGTGCAATATTGGCGATATCTTGTAATCTGATATCTAACCAATATTGGCTGCATATTGGGATACATTGGGCCAATGTAACCCCAATGTAAGTCAATATTGGTATAACAATGCTGTGCAATATTGGCGATATCTTGTAATTTGATATCTAACCAATATTGGCTGCGTATTGGGATACATTGGGCCAATGTAGTCCCAATGTAAGTCAATACTGGTATAACAATGCTATGCAATATTGGCGATATATTGTAATTTAATGTCTAACCAATATTAGTTGTATATTGGGATACATTGGGCCAATGTAGTCCCAATGTAAGTCAATATTGGTATAACAATGTTGTGCAATATTGGCGATATCTTGTAATTTGATATCTAACCAATATTGGCTGCATATTAGGATACATTGGACCAATGTAGTCCCAGTGTAAGTCAATATTGGTATAACAATGCTGTGCAATATTGGCAATATATTGTAATTTAATGTTTAACCAATATTAGTTGTATATTGGGATACACTGGGCCAATGTAACCCCAATTTATGTCACCTTATCCAATGTAATACCAATGTAACGCCAATGAAGTGTACTATTAGGGTATATCGTTCCCGCTGAAGGCGCGGCTCGTGACGTCTGGGAACTCGGCTGGTTTCTCGTCATTCTCTCAGAAGATCACGCAGGAGTAGTCGCGTGTCTGCCGCTAACGCTAGACGATGACGCATCGTCGTGGAAGAAAAACTCATGAAAGCAGAAGCGCGCCGCGAAGGAAGAGGGTGTCTCTCGGCCGCCACCTGAAATCGATCGCGGTCTTCCACGGAAGCGACTGTAATATAGAGGCAGGCCCACTGCGGGCAGGCGGTTATTTCCAGAACACGCAGACTCCGAGAGGCACGACAGCCTTCTTCGAGAATGTCGGACGGTCAAGGTGAACTTGAATCCGACTTGAAGCCGAACGGTAACGGTAACGGCGCTCGTGTCTGACAAATGCAATTGGCATGATGAGAGCGGCAGCCGCCAAGTTGAAGCGGTCGACTCGCAGGCACCCTCGCGCCCGAGCACACCCTGTATATCGGGGGGTATGTACCTGGGCGCATCCGCAAAATCAACCCCTCGGTGTGCCGCGTCAGCATCGGCGTCGGCGTCGCGACGCCGGCGCAGACGGCCGGATCGATCCCTCGCGCTCGCTTTTCTTCGCATCCCACGAGCTTCGTTCGCGAGACGGAAGAGGCGTTCACGAAGACGCGATTGCGGGGGTGACACGACGACGACGACGACGACGACGACGACGACGGCGACGACGACGACAACGACGACAACCGACGACCGACGGCTGCACCTGCCGCCGCGCGTTCTTCCACACGTCGCCGAAGCGTGCACCGTCCTGACGATGTGACCGACCACGAAGACGACGTGAACACGCGCCGTCCGCTGCGAAATATCTTGTGAGTCTGGACATGACGGCGTGAGAGCCGCGCAGAGCGCGACAGAGGGTGGCCGCGCCGCGACGCAATCCCCGCCAGGAAGAGAGAGAGAGAGAGATAGATAGAGAGATAGAGAGAGAGAGAGAGAGAGGGAGAGAGAGAGAGAGAGAGAGAGAGAGAGAGAGAGAGAGAGAGAGAGAGAGAGAGAGAGAGAGAGAGAGAGAGAAATCGATCGACGACCGGCTGTGACATTGGCCCGGAAGAGAACACACCATGGAGTACCGGTACGGCAGCACGAGATGCGAGGACGACTCGTTGGAGAACGAGAAGGGCACCGGCGTTGCGGTAAGGGAGGATGCTTCCCGAGGACGTTCCTCTTCATGGATCACTTGGAGGATCCTCGCTCGAGCCGCTCTCTCCCGTTCCTTTCCTCTCTTTTTTTTTCTCTTTGTGTGTGTTTCTTCTTCTGCATACGTGTGTGCTTGTGTATGTGTGTGCGCGAGTTTGACGATTCCGTGGAGTCACCGTCGTATTATTAATATCGCTCGAGTATCACTCGACATGCAGCTGATGAGTTTCCTCAGAGAGCTTATTAGGTGCTCTAATGACGGAATGCGCGAGGATGAGTGGATCTCATCGCACGACGGTGGAAACGCGGCGAGACACGGGGCTCTTCGCCGAGTCCTCGTGTAAAACATTCGTTTAATCAGCTCCCAAGTGCAGCGCCGGCGATATCTCGAGTTCCTCGTCGGCTTGGTGCACTCGTTGCTCGACTTCGTTACATCATAAGGTGCAAGCTGTCGATAGCTGCTCTCCGGCTGTCCGGACTGATCGATTCGCAATTGTCGCGAAACGGCGTCGTACCGTCGCGTCGCGTCGCGTCGCGCCGGGCCGAGATCGCTCGGCCTTTTCACGTGGGGAGACTTCTCCGCGATCTCGAGGAGTCTCTCCTCACGGGCGATTCTCTTTCTCTCTCCTTCGCGACTCGCCCGAGACGCGCGAGCGCAATCCCAGATTTGTCGGACCGCAGCCGCGCTCGTCGGTTACTCTATTTCTGGAGTTCAAACGGGGTTGGCCGCTGCTGCATGGTGGCTCGGACGAGGAGAGCGTCCGTGAACGCGACACTCCGCCGCGAGTCGCGGCCTGTCGCCGCACGTACGCGCGATCGAAGTCGCACGTCGCTCTCGGACAATGCGGTGCTGGTGTGCGTGTATCGTCTTCTCCGGCCGGAAGCTTCGCCCGCGCCTAGGGTGCACTATCGGCTATGCCGTAGTTTCCCCGCTCTCGCGGCCGTTATATAACCCTGCCGCGTCTGTATAGGAGTATTGATTGATACTCTTGCAAACCGGGGATCACGCAGCAGCGAGCTCTCGCCGAACGAACCCCCTGAGCGCACCCCGCGAACGTACGCGTGCGGTACGTACATTCGCAGCCGTCGGGCGAGCCCTCGGGCCGCCGTCCATCTTGCAGCGAACATCGTGTCAAGCTCATCTTCAGGTTGCTGCCCCAAACGCAGCGCGCACGGGCAGAGTCCTCCTCTCGGCGAGATAGCGACGTTCTCGTACACTGAGGAAGTATCACGTCGCCTTGCGCTCGTATTGTTTCGGACGTTTCGGAATTTTGAGAAAGTAGCATGGGAAATGCTTTTACCGTGTACTTTTGCCGTGCGTCTTCACATCGTAAAGTTGACGAAGAGCATCAGTCGTCACGATGCATAAATTTGCACTTCGGTGTGAATGTCCTTTGTGCGTCTTTCGGGTATACCTAAAAGAAGATTAACCCTTCTAAGGTGTCTCTTAGACGTTACGTAAATCTATCCGACTGTGAAAATGCCGATCTTGGTCTGTCGGATGTCGCGAGAAGACAAGAAGGCAGAGGGGAGTTGAGATCGAGGAGTTGCAGTCGCGAGACGATCGGCTCCGGCAGTCGCGAACCCTCGCGAAATTCTGCAGTCGAATGGTAAAAGTTCCAGCTGGGCGCACCGTTGAAGCGCGTTTCCACCGCGATATCGATCCCTTCCCGCAGGATATAATCGTCGCGAACGATGCGTGACTGAAACTGCTACCTGCTGATAACAACCGCCGCCTTGATACGACGTGCTCTTTGTTCGTGACGTTTGTGGAGAGACGATAGCGATCTGTAGGTGGCTGCTTCCCCGGCTCGATTCAAGACCCGGCGATAAAAAGTCCACGATCGCGAATCGCGTACCGTTTCTCGCGCGCTCCCGACGAGAGAGCGATTCGTATCGAGGAGATCCGGCCGGCGAGAGAACGTGTTTTGATCGCACATTTCGATTCAGTCGTCCGTCGCGACTCGATAATTCGTTCTCTCTTCCGCGCGACTTGGCCGCTCTGACTGAAGTTTCATCAAATCCGACTGAACGAGACAATCTTCGATCGTGTTTCAGGGTGATCAGCGGGGCTCGTCGAGACGGGGTACGTCGCACACGCGCGGCACCGCGATGTCCTTTGGATTCCGACGAAGACCCGCCAGCGGGATTCCGATGCCGATCACGGGCTTCGCCGGTACCGAATCGAGTCTGCTGCATCCTCGATCCAAATCGGCTGGCCCGGAGCAAGACCGCAGGCGGGACGACGACAACAGCAACGCGGCGATTCACAACTCGTCGTCCGGCCGCTCGACGCCGCGATTAGCGCCGCCTAAGAAGGATTCTAGCGGCATCGGCGTCCGGACGAATCGCTTCGGCTACCGGCAGCCGCAGAAATTCACCAACAAGGTTGGCGACATATGCAACAGTCACAGTATCAGCCACTATAATCAGGAGAAGCTGCTGCAGCAGCAGCAGCAGCAGCTACAACAGCAGCAGCAGCAACAGCAACACCATCAGCAACAACAATCGGACAACTACTTCGCCAAGCAACCGAATAGAGTTCTACATGTGTACAACGCGGCGCCGACGACGAAGGCTCGCTTGTCGCCGTCAAATAACGTGGTTTACGGCGGCAATTTGACCGGCAATGCAGCGGACGTGAACAAGCGAGTTTCGGGCATTCCGGAGCCCATCAGCAGGTACACTCTACACACCAGCCACTTGCCGTTACCTCAGTACGCCGTAAGGGTGAACGACTCAAATTCCAAGATCGCCAAGACAGCGGCGAATCAGAGTAGGAAGGTATCCACGTCGACGTACAAGGGCTCGGCCAGCTCGAAAGAGGGCTCGATAACCGAGGACTCGGGCGTTAGCAGCCAAGCGGCTTGCCCCGAGGACAACGACAGAATCCGCTCGTTGGATTACGCGGACGATGGCTCCATGAGGAGGCGCGGCATCGGCAGACCGAGAAATCTGCGGATGGTGGTGAGCGGCAAGAGCTTCGACGTGAGAGATGTCCGGGACGACGACAGCACGGTCACGGAGATCTCCGTGATCCCGTTGCCCAAGTCCTTCGCCAGCGCCAACCTCAACACCGGCTTCGTGCGCGAGAGAACCACGCAGTACCAGCGGATCGTGAGCAAGGACAACAGGTACACCGAGTCGACCACGTCCATGTCTACCACGTCCTCGGAGGGCTACGACGAAGGTTGCCTGAGCGAGGAGAAGGTCTACAAGGACCGCTCGCACTCGGAAAAGATCCCTTCCATCAAGTCGGACTTTAGCCCGCCCAGCTCCGACGATCCCGAGTACGGCCACGGCGAGGCAATGGCGGACGAATATTCTTTGAGCTCGAGCGACGATTGCCAGCGCTCCGGCTCCATACAACACGCGCAGGCGATCACGGCCGCGACCAAGAACGGCGTCGCCACGAAAAACGCGTTGCGCTCGGTGCTGCTCACCATCGAGGATCCAGCCTTCGCCGCCGCCGCCGCCACCACGACCACCTTAATAGACGACGAGACCTCTCCGGTCGACAGTCTGTTCGACAGTCCTACGGCCAGCATCACCCAATCGGACGGGAAGGCCTCGAAGAAGGACGATCACGTCCTGGAACCCTCGGACAACACCTTGGAGGACGACAGTCCTGGCACTCCGACGAATGCTTCCAACTCGTTGAGCCTGTCGGAGGGTAGGGAGTTCTTTGACGATGAGATCGCGGATCAGCCCGGATTAATCTTCGACGACAACTCGAGAGCAAGGATCGAGGCGCAGTCTGCTATGGGGAGTCAAGTAATCACCGAGAATAGCCACACTCTGATCGAGACGAATTCTAAGACGAGTGAGTAAGGACTTGACTGCTATTCTGGGAGTCGTCCTCCCGAGGTGCGTGTTGCGCCAGATGACTCTCCTCGGTGACTCTTTCTCGCGCTCGATCTGCTCGTTTCCTTTCACTGAATGCTCTCTCAGAGCAGTGACGAGATTCCGGCTCCGGGTTGTACACGTACTTCTCTCTCTCTCGTTGGATACAGATTTGGATATAGTTACTAATAATAAAAATTCGTGTCTCGTTTATCGACGAGTTGTGATTTGCATTGCAGGTGGTGGTGCGTTGCACATGAAAGGCGTAGCGAATAGCCCCCACCACGGGCGAATACACCGAGCCGGGAGTGTGGACACCTTGTCTCCCTGCGAGTCTATCGCCTCGGATGACTTAATGTTGGATTATAGCGACACGAGTTCCTACGAGGAACAGCAGCGGTTAGTCATCCTTATTAATACGACATATCTGTCCGATCGGGTCTCAACTCGCGAGATACAGATAAGGATAAAAGTGGGAAACGCAATTTCCCCTCCGTCGCGCGAGTCCGTCGGCTAGATCGCTACGTTGTCGATATCTTTCAGATTAAACTCCAATCCGGCGCTGCACGAGCTGGACGACGCCACTATAATCTCGGAACTGGAGGCGCAGGGCGAGGAAATGGTGAGGCAGTGGAGCTCGTTGCTGAGCACCGCGCATATGCAGGAGCAGGCGAATTCCAATTCGGCCAACAACAATGTCAACGGTGGAGGAGCCGGCAACAACAACAATCAGGCCGCCGTCGAATCCGGGTGTGTACTCGCCTTTTTCTCGCTACCTTTCACGCTTACGTTGCTCGACGTGAACGAAAGCTCGCGGTGTGCACGACGCTTCCTCAGGTATAGTTAACGAAACGTGGCGCGATTAGGGTTACAACGCGTGACACGTTGTACTTGCAAATTATATGCAAATTGCGGGAAGACGTTCCTCCCCTTCCGGACGGGCCGTAGGAACGCATCAAGTACTTCCCGTGTGCGTCGCAGACTTGTTTTACGCGCGGAAGGTGAAGTTTGAAGTTACTCGAGCCTTGTGTTCTCCGCAGCGCTTCTTCCTCGTTTCATGCGTCTCATCGTGGCTTGGATACCCTGATCGCAGTATCATTCTGCCTCTTTACGTTATGTTTTACGTTCGTTGCAAATCTATGTCTTTCGACCGCAACATCCCGCTTTCGTTGGTTATTTTTTGCGCTTTCCTGGCTACGTAATAGCGATTGCTCGCATAATGCATCATTTCCGTTGATTTCGACGCGCCCGTAGCACTGGCAGTAGCTGGAGATTCGTCAATGGACGGCGCATCACTGTAGCAGGCTTGAATTAGAAGTAGAGAAATGCGTAGGAGAGGGGTTGAAAGAATACCTGTATCGATGCTGTGTGGCATAATTAGTTGACGAAATGTGCATACTACACGAAGGGAGGAGACAGAGGATGCGGATGCGTCATCCGACTGTTGAATTAGTGTTATTCACTGTGTGTGTATGCCTACTGTGTGACTATGAGCCGCAAACTCTCACATGGATCTCGCTCGTCCCGAATCGACTTTGCGCGACCTTCCGAATTTTTTGTATATCATGTTTTTCGTGTACAAAAAGTTCCGCAAGGGAATTGGACGCTGAACGTTCACAATCACGTCACGCGCGGGACGATTATTACGAGAAATCGGTAACGTGCGGCTGCGGAAGAGACGCACGCATTTGTACATTCTTTCGAAACGTCGCTCTGACTTCGTCGTACCCGAAGGAGAAGCGCACTCTTTCAGCATTTTCCGAACTTGCAATGTAGAACGAAGAGTCGATACTATCTTGGTCGACGTGTATCAATCATACGGGCATTTTTCTTCGTAAGGTAATTCTTCTTTTTTTCGATCGAACGACAATTTAGTGCAAGTCTTTAGAGAGAGAGAGAGAGAGAGAGAGAGAGAGAGAGAGAGAGAGAGAGAGGGAGAGAGAGAGAGAGAGGGGAAGGATGTCACACACGATACTCCACGAAGAGATTCTTTTTATATATTCTGTGCACCACATATACCATATATTGATAGACCCGATGATGTTAATTTTGCAACGAAGGATCGGAAAAGTCGGTCATTGCACTCCTCCGCGCATTCGCACAAAAAAAAAATATCGCACACGCGCGTATATTTCGAGTTCTATACACGTTTATGTACCTAGAAGACGGCTCCGTCTCTTGACTGCGTTGAAGAAACAGCATTTCGGATTGCGTTATCGCTCGCAAAATAACGAGATCCCGCGATCCGAGCTAATCCGGCTAAATTTCGAGCGCGTCATGGCTACATGCGCATAACAACCTACTCTCTTTCGCGTCGGCGGCTCTTTTTCGCCTGGTGGCTTTCTCGACGAACGCGAGAGACAAAAAGAGAAGAAAAAAAACTACATTCCGACGAGCATTCGCATTAGACTCGTACACCACCGCCCATCCGTTCTCATCTCCCCCCCCCCCCCGTCTTTTCCCTACGCAGTAGTAGCAGTCCTCGATCTCGTGCAACTCTCGAGTCGATATCATCTTGAAGCTTTCGTCGAGATGCGACATTTCGTACTTGTCTCTGTTTTGTGTCGGCCGTTTTCGTTAAGTTTTCGTTAAAGTGATGAAGTGATGACAGCGCGACCGAGAGCGGGTCTGTGAATGCGTACGATCGAACGAACAAATGAACGGACAGACAGACAGACAGACAGATAGATTAATCGAAGACGTTTCCCCATCTGCAAATTGTCTTTTCAACGATGTCCGCCAAAGCGTGCAGGTCTGCCTGGGAAGACCACGTTCATTTGATTATACGAGAGCGAGTGTTGAGTCGCCGTTTGATAATTCGCGATGTTTCCGTAAGACTGGATTCACACTGTCCGTTCAGACGGCGGCAAACAAGAGTCCGCAAATCCTCCGTCAAGTATTTTTTTTAATAGGAACGGACAGATGCGACGGTGACGGACATTGTGAATACCCCAACGGGAAAAGCATCGGAGAATGTTTCAAGGGAGGATCGACGCAGTCTGCCACCTGGACGGGGGACAATGTGAATCCAGCCGAAGAGGTTCTTCGTCGGTCGTCAGAACGGCCGAATTGGTGTCCTCCTCCTTGCGAAAGCATCTCGAATTCTTAGCGTCACACCATCGACGAGAAGATGTCGCGAGCCGATCGCGTCTGTTCTTCCCGATCAGACTTTACGCCATCAGACGATGATACAGCCTTCCCCCCACCCCCTGTGCTTGCAAAACAAAAAAGAAAAAGCAAGAACAGACACGAAATTTAACATGACCGCATCACACAGGAGACGTCACAATTCAGCGAGAGTATTCTGTGTTCTAGCGCGCTAGTAAAACGGGTGAAGCAATTGCAAATCCCCGATGAGGACTCCGCGGGTGGAGACTACTACCAGCTGACATACCCTAACTAGCGAGCAGAGTCCGCCGGTCCTCCCTTGAATGTCGACTAGCAAAACTGATAACCGCAGCTGATTACCGACACAGATAATACACACGGACGTGCAAGCTTGGTCCGTAAGTGGTCTCGTGATTTCGACGAGTCAGTCGCGTCAGAGTCAAGCTGGACGACGAACGGAGAGTGTCAGGAAAGGTGTAGGAATTTCTCGGTCTACGATTACTCGTCTCGGGCAATAATTTTACCCACGCAACCACTTACGAATCAAACGTGACGGACATTGGCGGAAGAGAGAAAGCGCGCGAGAGAGAGAGAGAGAGAGAGAGAGAGAGAGAGAGAGAGAGAGAGAGAGAAAGGGAGAGAGAGTGAGTGATTGAGCGGCGCAAGCGATGATTACGATGACACGGCATCTACAATAACGTCTATGGTGTTGCAACTGGCAAATTTAACGACTGACCATGGCTAGGTAGGATATACGGTAAAACGATTAGGTCATATACGGAGGAAAAAGGTTGGTTGGGGAAGTCAACGCGACGACGAATGAACCAAACACCTTTTGGCGACGAAGAAAACGGAATTTCCGATCCTTGGGAACGAAATCGATTCGCAAGAAGCAGAAATTCTATTTTCTGGCTTATTCGTCGTCGTTGAACGTTAACGTTCAACCGATCCTTTTTTTTCATGTAGATTCGAGAGAGAGAGAGAGAGAGAGAGAGAGAGAGAGAGAGAGAAAGAGAGAAAGAGAGAAAGCGTTTTCGAACAGGAAGCGACTTGTGTTAAGAAGTATCATTTCTCCAATATGCGGTGTTTCTCCGCGAAAGGTTCGGTTAGAGTAGACTAATAAATTGGAGTACCTCTTGAATTCTCGCCAAGCGAGCATTATAGTTTTAACACGAGACTTCTTTGAGCGCGCGTGATTCCTAGTCTGATAATTTTATATACGTTAAGAAGAGTGAACTGTGTATAGATATATATATATATCTTTTTTTTTTCTTTTTTTTTTTTTCTTGACAACAGACTGTGCAGTCACCGTTCGTTTGGAGAATTATGCTCCGTCGGTTTATCCGTCTCTCCTATTTTTCAAGTATCGATTAGGTTCCGAGAAGTGCTGATAATCCGGTATTAATGTATAATAACCAATCATGTCCCATCCATCCCTCGAGAGTTTCTCGAATCCTTGACACACACACATACACACTCACACACGGATGGGATAGGTGCTACCTCAAAGGTACTAGTCCTGCAAGCTCCCGCGAACCTCCCCACCCCCTTCGGATAAAGTTAATCAATTATCTCGTCGATTTATCCCTCTTTCTTCGATCCAGACCAGAGAATACGGCTTAACGTGATCTCACCGCAAAAAACCACACTTGGCAGTCTTTCCTCAAGATTACAGTCCACATAACAGTGCGTCCTTTTATTATATAGTCGGGAAAATTACCAACTTTCAAGTATAGTCGAAGCGTAGTCGGTGCGTAGTATCAAATAATAAGGAGCAATCCACCGAAACAGGCTGGGCTGCAAACCGCTCGCTGTTTGCAGTCGGCTCGTCGCGCAGCTGCTCACAACGCTGCGAGGATTCGCTCGAGCTCGCGTGCGTGTATGGCAATTCCGATCCTTCGTTCGTGCAAAAGGTACCTTCTACCTTGTCCTCGACGGTGATACCTCGGCCACGCGTGTTCTCCGATATCAGCGATGTGGCGGCGCGTGCGAGCGCGGTGGTGAGACAGACGTAGTAGCGAGGATGATAGAGATTATTTTTCCAATTTCATACGATGGTCCGTCGAGTCCTTCCAAAATTGTCGTCCTCACGTAATACAACCTAAAAAGGAAAAGAAAAAAGAGAGAAAAAAAAAGAAGAAAGACGAAGAAGAAGAAGAAAACTGGTCCAAAAACTGGTGTTTCGATCGCAATCCTCAGTAGTAGTCTAGACCTCTCCTAGTCGTCCAAACGGCCGTCATTTAACGATAATCTTTGGTACTATTTAACACGTAGACACACGTAACTTTGACGGGTGCCAGCACGTCGGTGCAGGACGTCCTCCGGCGTGTCGCCGAGTATTAATCGAACATGTATACTTGTGGCATTATAGAGAGCTGCTATTTAGGTATAGAAGACGCGTGTAGCTTCGTAGAAGACACGCGAGCGTGCACTCGCGTGCGTGGACCGGTAAACTCGATAGTCGACTCCGATATCAATATCCTCTTTCCCGGAAGGTCGTTGCGGAAGGTAAGAACGTGGCTGCGGGCTCGTCGCATGCGAGTCTTACGACACACTCGACGATAATAAAACCGTATTTACCACTCTCCGCCCTCAGCGGAGCACTCTGCCTCCCCCCCCCCCCCCCCGAGCTCGTCCTCCTCCGAATCTTCGTCGTGACTCTTCAAACAGTTTCTCCTCCCGACTCTTCGATTCCGACCGCGCGTTTATTCTATGCGTCAAACGCGCTCTTTGAGCCGACCTGGCCTCGTGCTTATCTTTCTTCGCCGACCGCGTCCACGAGACATTCCTTCGCGTTATCGTTCGCGTTGCTCGTTCCGACACTCTCCGCAAGAGAGAGACGTCGATGACGACGACGACGAGTCGGTGTCTCACCTTCGGCTCTCGGTCGCGTTCTTCGCGCGCATCGTACGCCGCACTTTGATCCCTCGTTACGTTTTAGCGGATAGCTCGCTCCAGAAGCGAGAAGAGATGCGCTTACCTTTGAGTTCCACGCTGGACTGCGGAACCGAAAAATAGCGCAGATAGATATATTTTTCATTTTTCCGACCGCGAGATAGCTGATAGTTCAGGGAATAGTCGGCGAGTACGTGCACGAGAAAAGATCTCAGTCGGTGCGACCGTCAGAGCGGGGACCGGACGAGGACTCGCTGACGACAAATGGCATCTCCGCGCGCAGGAGTCGCTTCGTTCGTTACTCGCGTTTACTCAACCGGTCTATTTTCCTCGAGTGCGTTATCGCGACCGAGCGGAAACCTCCTGCGGGAATCTTCCCGCCTCCGCAAGTTGAATCGTCGTCTGGTCCCCGGCTAACGGAGAGATTCTCAGTCATGCTGACGGAGTTGCTTTTTTCCGTGTCGCTCGCGAGTAGCAGAGTAGTTTGGTTTATCGCGCATCCTTAGCCCCCCGATGCGTTCACGAGAAATCGTGACTATACCGACACGCGCAATAACGACAACGTACATATATACATACATACATACATATATATATATATATTTATTATCTAGCGTACGTAGAATATATATTTACGAGAAGTATTATCGCCGCTGTTTCGTGCTCCGAACGATAGTTCTCCGTAGATCCTTTCGAGCTTCTCGCGCCTCTTGTTTCTTCTTCGCGATCGAGTTGCTCCTCCACTCTTGCTTTCCACCTGGTTTGCTTTTACTCGTGATCCCTTCTTGCACACCTCTGAACGTTCGCTCCAAGGTGTATCAACGCGATCTAACGAGCACCGGGCGATCCGGCATACGTACTATACACCTCCTGAACGTTCCAAGGATCATCCTCCTGTGAATTATCGTTCGTCTCTGGATTCGTGTTGGAATTCGTTTAGCGGGATTAGCAGCCGTCGTATCGTTTACGCGGCACTTACGCACGTATCTATATCCACCACGTATGTACTCGTTGTATCTCCGTAAATGTAACCAGCGACTTATAAGGGAGAGAGAGAGAGAGAGAGAGAGGTGAAGAGAGGAGAGGAGAGGAGAGAAAGAGCGTAGTGCCGACTAGAACTTAGATCGCGAAACGTACGACGTATTTAACGCATGACGATTGATTGTACATCTCATATTTTGTCTTCCCCTCGTGCGTACTATTATTATTGTAAGCATACGACCCCACCCCCCCGTTGCATTATTAAAAACACTCTTCCTCTCGTAAGCACTTGTACTTTATTTCACGAATCCGCATCGAGCGCAGCGAGCCGCCTCGCGTTCGTTCGGACGATCGGTGCGATTCGTCCCGGCAGGTCGGACGACGTGTTCACCTGCCGGCTCGCCGTCGCGGATTCGTGTCGAGCGGTCGGTCGGATAAATTGCGAGGACGTCGGATTTGGGTCACAAAGGGGGTTGACTCGTCGTCAGCGAGAGGAAGGACCGAGGTCGCCGGCGGTCGTCGTGTGCCTTATGCGCGTGTCCACGCCACATCGTATCCTTGGCCGTTACGTTAAAAAGCCGCGGTTTAACCCGCTCAACCACAGAAACCGGTTCCCCAGCGTGTGACGGAACGACCCATCTCGTGATGTAATGATATATCCTCCGCCGCGAATATATACGATGGAATCGATATTCGCTCCGGGGTCGAAAGCGCGAACGGGACATGTTGCACAAACGTCGCGTGTGTGTTCTCTTCTTCTTCCTCTTCTTCTGCTTTTTATTTGTCTTGCTGTTTTCTGTCTTTTCTTCTCTCTCTGTGTGCGTGCGCGCGCGCGCGCGTATGTGTGTGTGTGTGTTCTCTTTTTCATTTTTCCGCCGCGAGGAGTGACCGAAGCCGAACCGATATCGGCCGACGGCGCGACTTTTTCTTCTTGCTCTTCTTCGGCCGAACCGCGCCGATTTCGTCGTTAATCAGAGCGTTACTAGTTGGCCGTGTCGGTATTTTTCTACTGTTCCCTCATTTGCGCGAGTCTTCTCCCCCGTACTTTGCGCGTGAAACCTCCGCGATTCCGCGGCGGCATCGATCGCGCGAACAGAAAACTCACAAACGCGAACGCACGGACATGTGATTGATCGATCCTCTCCGGCGCTGTTGTTTTTTACGAGAAAAATTCGCGCGCGCGCGCGCGCGTGCACGCGCAGTCGAGGGAATGGATGTCTACGTACGCGGTATTCAAGAATAGAAACGAGCTAGAGAAGTAAGAGGAGAGGCATGCAGAAATTTCTCGAGCCTCTGTCGCGCGCACTCGCGGCAGCTCGCGTTGACGCTCCCCCGGCTTTCGTAGCTCGCGCGTCTCAACGAGCGACGGGCGAGAGCCAGTCAGCCAGCCCGTGAACAATGAACACCGTCTTTAATGGGGGAGAAGAGAAGCGAGCGCGGAGGGCGCGCAGAGAGAAAGAGAGCGACCTGGCGCCTTCATTCTCAAAGGTGCTGCCAAGTCCGTGCGGATGAGTCGCGCTCGTCGCCGTGGCGGAAGCAGCTCGCCGCGCGCGACGTAACCACGCGTTTTCCTCGCGCGGTTTACTGTGTAACGGTGAACTCTTTCGGTCTATTTACTAAAGCTCTTTGAACGATAACTAGCTCGTGGCTGACGGTAGAAAACAGTGTGCCGCCTACGTCGGTCGCGGGAGAGACTCGCTTCGTTTTTGCGTTGAGGGCGCTCGCCCCTCGCGAGACCTCCCCTTGGAGAAGAGGCGACGGCATCGCGACCGATTATTTCTCGTTGGAACCGCGCGGCTTGATTGATCGACCGATCGATGCTAATTAATCAATTACGTTGGCCACCGTGAAATAACATCGGTGAGCGGCGCTATAATATCGTCACGTCTCGCGAATTTATGAATAAATCGCAGCCGACTGCCAACGTGTGTTAAATACGGAGCCGTTCGATAAAACCAGCCGACGAATATGCGTGTCGCGGCGATTCGTTTGCGGCGTCTTTGATGATTCAAGTTTGAGCCGCGAGCATAGGCGGGAATCAGTGTGGCGGTGAATGTGCGGGGAAAATAACAGCGACCGAGAGCTCGGCGGAAATCTCGGAAATTTCCCGTCCGATTGATCCTCCGCTTTTCAATCCCCGGACGAAATCCGCAGAAAGACGCGAGCAGAGCGAAGCTCGAGAGTACTCAACGGGAGGAAAAAGCCGCAAGTTTTTCCCCAGGGTACTCGCGGAAGGGCCTCGAGGACCGACGCGGGAGCGAATGCGGTCGCGGAGATGAAAAGTCTCGGCGAGGGCTTCATAAATCGCGAGTTCTCTCGTTGCCGCAGCCAAATTGGCAGAGAGCCCTGCGCCAAAGCCGAGAGGGCGAGAATTGCCGAGTGAGACTGGTCGAGCTATCCGAAGGGCAGCTGCCGGGAAGTATTGATCCCTTATTTTTGCCGAAGACGCGTCACGCGAAGCAGCGATGATCCCGCCGTTATGATGTGTGCTCGAGGATTTCTCTTCCGCGGCAGAGCCCTGTGAATCGAGCTTCGATTCATCGTCGAACGCAACTCGGCTCAGTCAACGTCGAAGTCGCCAGACTTGAAGATTTAAAGAGCTGGAGATCACACGGAGAAAAATATCAGAAATATCCGATTGTTAATTTTGTTATCCGATCAGATATCCGATTAAATACACCGGATACTTGATCGGATAACGAAATTAACGATCGGATATTTCGGATATTTTTCTCAGTGCAGGAACTGGAAGTACAGTTTTAGGATGTTTATATGACAAGGGATGTTTATACAACATTTTTAACAAAATTTGGACGTTTCTAACATCAGCCGGACGCTGACAGTGAGTTCCGGAGTGTCCAGCTGAAATTCGGACGTCTGGCGACTTGATCAACTTTGGTGAAGTCGGAGCCAAGCCTGAGACGGATCAGTTTCTTGTCAACAGAACGATCCGGGGGGTGAACTCGGGTCTGACTTTGTCGGAACCAGGCGAGGTTTTATTTGACAATGATTCGGGCCCGGTTAGGCACTGGCGGGTCTTGATTTGCAGGTGCTCAGTCGAGAGCGTGCTTCGAGCGATGTGGTCTCTATGAACGGTCTAGCGACGTGGTCTCGCCGACGTGACGTTCGAGTGGTGAGCAAACAGTGACTTGAGTCACACTCGAGATAAAGACCGATAAAGTGATCGGACAGAGCTCACTCACACACACACACACACAGGCGAAACTTTGCAAACAAGCTCGCGTCGTGTGTTGAGGTACTCATTGAAATATGTGAAACGGTCCGACTCGACGCGAGAGCGCTATTTCCGGTCGCATCGATCGACAGGCTGTTCGCTATTTGGGATAGACGGAACAGGTCGTCGACCTGGACGACATTAATTTCAACAGATCACAGCTGTCTAATTACCGGCCTGACGGCTGATGAAATATTCGGCTGAGACCGCCGCGGAGTTGAGTCAGAGTCGCGGGAATAGCAGGACTTGGTGCATTCGTTACGTTGTTTCTTGCCGTAAGAACCCGTTTGCGGCGGATTCTTCGGAATACGCTGGACACCTGTCGATCCCGACGACCTCTCGATCGGGGAAATGAAGCAAGTGACTCTCTCGATTGAACGTCGCGGCGACGTCGACAGCGGAGCGGAGCGTTCGGAGGAGAGAGACAGCCGGAATAGGAAGTGGAAGAGACATCCTCGAGCGCAAATTTGAAAGCCGAATGGGGGGGGGGAGGGTCCAGGAAATTAAACGGTCGCTTATACTAATTGCTCCTTCTCGCTGGGAAGTATCGGTCGGTGATTCGTGCCCTAAAGTGTCCTAAAGCCCGTCGCGATAGTTCCCGCAGTTTTTCCCATTATCACCCCCACCGTCCTTGCAACTACCTGCTCCCTACCGTCCGCAGCTGTTATTCCCCCCTACCGTTTTCCCCCGCCCCTCTCTCTCTCTCTCTCTCTCTCTCTCTCTCTCTCTCTCTCTCTCTCTCTCTCTCTCTCTCTCTCTCTCTCTCTGCCGCCGACGTCGTTTCTCTCCTCTCTCCCTCGCCATCCACCACGGTATCGAACCAAGCTGCCGTCGCCGTAGCGCGAGTTGCGCACGCGCTACCAGTATCCCTCGGAGGATCCTTGGTAATCCTGTCTACCTGCCGGCCGTCGCAGCTCACTTCGGCTAACACTCCGGCCAATAAGCTGCTCGTCGAACTGTCCTCTCGTACTCCGAACTGTCAATTCCCCTCGGAGGGACACGTGTTGTCGCCGGGAGAACCCGCCGGGTTTTTCGCAATTGCGCGTGTCGCTTCGGCAGGACGAGCCGATATGCGACGCTCAACGAAAGCGAACGCTCCTCCAGTTTCTCCTGCGACGCCGACGACGACGCCGACGACGACGACGACGACGACGACGGGCTTTTCCGCTCGGGAGTGACTGTTCTTTCGAAAAACTGGCCCGACCAATCGTGTGTGGTGCTGTTTGATCGTGAGAGAGCGACAAGCGCTCGCTCTCGTGTGTGGATGTGGGATGTGGGTGTGAGTGGTGACGGTTTCAATTGAGAGACAGAGAGAGAGAGAGAGAGAGAGAGAGAGAGAGGGAGAGCGTTTTCATACAGCCGCGTTGGCGGACGTTCGATTTTCGGTGCAGGTAAAAGATAAGGTCGCCGGCGGCGACCGGTCGCGACCTGATTCTTCCGCTTTCGTGTGTTGCGACGGCTATTTTCGGCTACTCCGAGCACGTCATCCTTGTCACCTTTCGATACCGTGAGGAGCGGATGTAACGTATCGCGCGCGCGCGCGCGATCGAACGGTCTTATGTATTTAATGTGTCATTAAAAATCGGACGCGAAGTATTAACAGCACAAAGATTCTCCCTCGGGATTCTACGGTTTAGTCGATAAAGTTTTTCCGCATGGCATCAATGAAATTAGCGTAAACTCGCTCACGCGATGTGCCACTTTGGGAATATGAAAATTGTGCCGCGCTCGCAAGCATGTCAAGCGCGTGAGCTACGCTGCAATTGGTTGAATTTACAATGAGACGGTCTCAGTTCTGGAATCAATAGACAGCGATGAAACGACATATTATTCGATTCCCTCGACGAGCGCGAGTAAGAAAGAAAAAAACGAAGCGCGGCGCGTTGACGATGATACTTTTCGCTTCGGTAAGCGCTCGCGAGACGCTTGAGCGAACGAGGAGGATACGGTAATTGTTCCGAAAGATTTCAACAAGGTAACTTTCACCCGCGCGGCGCTGTGACTCAAGCTTTTCGAGTGCGCGCATTCGGGATTGTTACGAAAATGAAGTGAAAATGAAGGGACCACGGCGGCGTTAATGAGCGAATAATAAGCGAGCGAGAGACGAGGCGCGAGGACGAGGAGGTTCAAATGGACCGAGGACTCCTCGGATGCGTTAAAGAAGATAGATCGCGGGAGGGATGTCGCGAGCGCTGAGTAAACAGCGGCATTGGACGAATCGTTTCTCAGAAGCTGATGAGGGAGTGACGTGAAACGAACGAACGCTCTCGTAATTTCGCGCATTAGATTATCCCGCTTCGCTCATCGGCGGAATGTGTCGCGACCTCCTCCCCGGTCGAGCGGATCGCACGCTCGTCGTCGACAATCGAATTTGCATAATTCCGCGCGAGGATTGCGGACGCGGAACGCCTGCAATTAGATAATTAGGCGCGCGAGCCGGCGCGGCGAGCGTTTCGGGAAAGTGAGTGCAGCCGCATGTTTCGCGAATTACTCATCGCCGCGGCTCTACGCGCCGGGCTCTCTTTCGTCCTCTCTCGCGCTAATTCCAGCGGATCTCTCGTCCGTCCCGACGCCGTTTCCTCCTCCGTACACTTCGAGCCCGCGCTCCGACGAACGTCGCGATGCAGCTCGCTCTGCGCGCCGATATACGCCCGTCTGATTCTCGCGCCGATCGTCGCGTCGCGTTCGTCACCGTGCCGTGAACTTTCTTCCCGAACTGTCGCTCTCAACACTTTATGTTGGACTTGCGTTCATTTTACGCGTAGAGCTAATCATTGGCCGGATACGTGAAAAACCTGCGAGGAATAAAATCCCTCTAAAATATCGGCGAGGACAAATTGGATATAAATGTTGCCATTGTTTTCGCACATGGTTGCTTGCAGAGGAATTATCATTTCTCGAAGCTCTTTTTTCCCTGTCGATGAATATGTTGCTTCAAGCTTTCGTCTTTCGTCGCCGTTGAAAACTCCATCCCTGGAAACCTCGTTCGACTCTCGCCAAGGAGAGTCGTGATTCTCTCTCTCTCTCTCTCTCTCTCTCTCTCTCTCTCTCTCTCTCTCTCTCTCTCTCTCTCTCTCTCTCTCTCTTTTTCTCCCTCTCCCTCTTCCTCTCCCTCTCCCTCTCTCTCTCTCTTTCTTTTTCTCATCACGAGAATCCAAAGTTTCAACTCGTCGTGCGGTGAAACTTGCTCTGCTTCTTCGGTGGAACTTGGAACCGCGGCGAACGCGCGACAACGCCAGCGCGAGCCGATGAAGAGTGAAGACCGCGACGCGTGAGCGTCGTCTTGCCGATTCGCGAGCTCACGGCGAAAGGAGAGCCTCCTCGAGGATGGCCTCCTCGTCGTGCGAGAGCTCGAAGGGCGCCAAGAGGCGCACCGGCTTACCGGCGCGTAGCCGCGGCGCGGCGGCCGGCCTGGAGAACGGCAGTGGGGCCATCGGCGAGGATGGACGCGACTCCGGCCTCTCCTCCGAGAGCTCGACGCCTACGAACGGATCGCCACCGCCGCGGCAGCCGAAGCCGCCGAGCAGCAGCCAAGTCGTCGCCGGCGCGGCGTCCGCCGCTCTTCGCGCCAAGAACAGTTCCGGAAGGTAGAGCTCACCCTCTCTTCGGGACGCGCGCTCTCACAGAGACGTTTCCGAGCTAGTCGAGCTAGGGAGAGGAGCTGGCGCACGCGAAGGGGGAGATCGCAGCGGAGAATCCGCGTGTATCGCCGTGTATTCTCCTCTCCCCTTTGTCACCGGCGTGACTGCGATGAGCGCCGCGATAACGTGCGAATGTGCGACTTCCGGGGCGTTGAATGCTTTTCAGCCGCGCTCTCGCGGAGGCTTTCACTGTTTATGACAGGTGCGACGATAATAATCCGCGCGAGTCCTCGCGCGAGGTTGTACGATGAGTCATTAGCGCCTTGTATTCGGTTCGACGCGTTCTTCCGTCTTAGCCCCTTCCCTCTCCCCCGGCTCCTACGGAGTGCGAATGTCAGGTCTTTTCTTCCCGAGCAGTCGCGGACAAATGAGCTTTTTATCGAACTCGAGAGAGACTCGCGCCTGTGTGAATAATCGTGCGCCTCGCTCTTCTTTTTGCAGAATCGCTGGCGACAGGATGAGGTTCCTGCGCAACCGATCCGGAACGGAATCGCCGCGCTCGTTGGACAGCATGCGCAATCGTCAAGTTTCTAGTCCTCTGAGGAGAACGGGAGATGTGAGTATCCACGATTCTTTCTTGGTTTCTCTCTCAGCCTCGCTGCTCACTTCACCGCAGAGTCTCGTTCGGTTAATAAACTGACGCGGCCGGAAGCGAAGATTCTCACACGGTATCTTTCCGCTCGCAGGTGCAATCTCCATGCCTGGATTCCGGAGACGAAGCGAGCCTGAGGATAGACCGCGCTACGTATCAGCACATGTTCCAGGACATCGTCTCCCTGAAGACGATGCTGCTGAAACTCAAACGAGTTCTTCAGGAGGTACGACGTCCGCGCGCGACATTCGACAGTTGCCGTTTCTCGCCTCGCGAGATCTTTGCACGTCGCTTTCACGTCCCGTCAATGTGTGCTTCGCGCGCAATTCCTTTTTTTCTGTCTCTCTTTTTATGCCGGTCGGGTACTTGCGATATGCACGCCTGATGTCGCCCGACCACATGCGGCGGATTTTTGTCACCTTTTTATACACATTGCGCCGTATTTTTGCCCTTGGAATTAACACGACCTTTTTTTACTTTTCATTTTGTCGTCGTCCTTCCTGATTTTGCGTCTCAAGTCAGGAGAGAACGATTTGACGAGGGTACGTTGCATTGATTTTTTCTTCCTTATTATTATATTTTTTCGCCACTAATGTTGTGTCACCTCACTCGCATGCATGTGTGTGTGTGTGTGTGTGTGTGTGCAAACATAATGAGGAGATAATTAATCGTGACTGTGGGATCGAGTAAAATTGACGTGCAATCACTCGTCACTCGATTGCACAAAATCATATGTGACGAGTAGTACTTACAATATTGCAACACACGAATGATAATTAAGCTATTTGCGGTAACACTGATATTTTACTCCTTCCCAGTGATACTTGCGGATTTACTAGTAATATCTACGAATTACTTAAGTTCTCGGCGATAGAACGCGTTGTATACGTTGTTGATGTTTGATTCTGCTTTTTAGGCAGACACTCTCAACCCATTCGATAATTCTGTGAAGGTTCGTATCTTTTCTTAGCAAGAAATTTTGCTGAAGGTAACGTCAAGTAATAATCACGCAATAATCTTACTCAGCTCTGAATTTGAATCACAAGAAGAACGACGTATTATAATCTGTCCGCTATTACAGAATGGTCTCTTCTGTAACCTGAACCTGAATCTGAACGAAGGTAGTGAAACCATCGATGTGAGCACGTCACCGGGTAGCGGTGGTAGCAGTATCGCGGACGAATTAGCGGATCTGAGAAGACAAGTGATCTTTCTTCAGGGTCAAGTGGAGGACCGGGATCGTACCATACAACAGCTTCAGGTAAATCACCGCGGCGCGACAATGAAAAGCTCTAGCTGCTCCGTCGGTGAACGTCCTCAAGGCGGCCGTCACAAGACGTGCGAGTCGCGTATCGAGTGTGATAAGTAACCGAGTCGTTTGTTGGCAGGCTCAATTTTTGAAATTGCAAGGATCTACGAGCGGTGATGCGCAGACCTGCATCGTACCAACGCGCAATAACAACATCCCTTTCGTGGACACGTGTAACGCCGCTACGCAGACGGAGAAGGTATGCTTTTTATCGCCGCGCGGTAGTGCGATATTCCACTCATCGAGTGCCTTATTTCGCACTGTTCATATGTGACTCGTCATCGAGAGTAAAAGAACACGCTTTAATTGCGATCGTAGACACGTCCAGTGTCGGCGGGGCCCTCGCTCCTACAGTCACTCCCGCAGGATGGAAGCATGGGGCCTCTCGTTAGGTGAGATTTACCTTCTTCATATCACTCTCAATCAGCTCCGACACTAAACTTTCATCTTGCATTGAACCTTCATTCGATCTTCGAGTAGTAGAATACTTTCCTCAGAAGACAAACGCGATTAAACCGCGTTGATCGCGAATTTACTGTCTTGACGAACGAGAGTTACATTTCCGCAAACTACGCTCACGCTATTGACAACACTTGCGCTTTGAACACACCTTTATCACAAATGTGCGCCATAAATAATATGTCGTTTTTGCTGTTCTGGTCTCGCCCTTTACTCGGCTGATTCTACGCAAACAGCTTCAGGATCGGGAAGGTAGAGTCCATCAATCTGTGTGACATAGTGTTGGGATATGTATTGCTTTGTGCGATTAATATATTCGTATTCGTACACCTCCTTTATACTCGTAACGTTAGTTTGAGCATGATCTATTAACCTACATTCGTTTTGCATGAGTCCAAGCATCACGATCTTCAGTCTTTAGCTATTCGACCAGTAACAAACTTTTATTATCTCTTGGAGAAGTTTTATTCGTCTGAATTTGATTTGTTGGATATCCAAAAATGTTACTTTAGTTCTCTCCTGTCAAAATTGGAAATTGAATTTCTTTTCAATTTTTTTTTTTTTTTATTAAAGTGTTGGGATCGATCTATATATATATATATATCGCATACACATATACATGTGACTTACACATTATGAGTAAATTATTTCGTCACACGCGTTTAATTGGTCGAATAGCCGTGACATTCTAACGTTACGGTTTTTGTATTCATATTATTCTCCGTGTTCTCCGTATGACGTTCAAAGAGTTTCTTCTTCATTTTTAGAGAAAAGATATTCGAGTAATCGCATTTTACACGATTATTTCACAGAGTTTAATTATTTATTGTAAGAATCGATGTCGAACTTTGAAGACATCCTCGATTATTCTGACGCATTGTAGATAACTCTTGCTTATGGTTAATTTGTAAAACATGACGTTCCCAGCATGTAGCAGTAATATAACGTTTGAGTCTCAAGGCTATTGAGATCATTGTATTGTACATACCTAGACGTTTCCCTAAATCTTTTGCGACAATATACTCGATTTACACTACGTAATGTTTCACGCTGCTTTGATTAGCCTTGTGCGGTAAGTGCGATTTTATACATGAAACAAATCGGTTTTTGTGATTTAAAACGGGGTGCCCGATACTCTTGATTAGCACGACAACTATCGCCGATTTATAATTATGCAATAAATACTACATCACTTGAAATTTTTATTGTTGCAAGTCACTCGTTGAAATCGCGAGTTACATATTTCCCACCTCTGGCCCAGTTTCTCATCGGTTGCCCTTCGGATTGCAGTTGGAGTGACTCGTGGGACCGTCAGCGACCCTCGCTGCTTTCCGAGCTTAACTCCGCCGGAAGCCTTCGCAAGCCAACCGAACGTTTACCTCATACGTTAAGACTTCGTCAAGAACAGACCCCACGTCGCAGCAGCGTACACACGAGAAGACACTCGTCGGAGAGCGTGTCCAGCTCGCTCAAATCGAAGGACTCTACTAAACTGTCGTGCGAGCCGAACGACATGGAGCAATGCGACGCCAAGGTAGAAGGAAATGCGGTCAAGTCCCTTATTCCGACGTTTAGGAAGCTACGGCTTTAACGACACGACGGAGTTCAGCTACATTATGTTCTCTGTATAGCAACGTTTATCACGTTCCAGACGTCCGAATCCTCGAAGAACAGAAACATCAGAGAAGAGAGATTTTTCTCCGTGAGGAGAATTCAATCGCGGGCAAATTGCCCGACCTGCTTTTGATAACGCTATAACGCTTCTTTCTTTTCTGGCAAATCTTTTCTCGCGTTGTAATGAATTATAGCTGCAATTTTCGTGTTAGATGAATCATCGGAGTCGAGGACTTCGACCGATTCGGACGTCCGTACAAAACGATCTCTCGTCCCCGTCTATTTTCTCACACGTAATTAGTTGTTTCGCGCGCCACGAAGTTCACGTTCCTCGCAGCGCGTAGCGGGATCGTTACGCGCGCTTCTTCTCATATAATTTGCCGCCGTACTTATGCGACGTAGCGGAGAATGTCGCGCGAAGTCATCTATTCCTGAACGGATATTTCGGGCGACGTAATTCGTCGCGCTGGTGCGACTAGTATACTCTTCTTCGTTAATATTAACGTTCCGAGCTGATTTTCACGTTCGGGCGTGATCTCAAGCGCAAAATTGACAAATCGGCGAACGATATCTACATTGCAAAAGTCACCGACCGCGATTTATCTGTCCGGCAAATTGGCCTGCGTTGCAAACGCGGACGGAAAAGGCGGACTCTTTAGTTGAAGGTGAAATTTTCAATTGCAGATATTTATTTACGCGATAAAATTTTTTTGTAGTATAATTTATTGTAAATACAAGTGCAAAAGTTGATTTTAGACATAGCGTACGATTGCAATCGAGGAAGATGATATCGGTATTTCGGTGAGGAAAATTCTCAAATCTCCAGTTCGTGTTTCTTTTTTTTTCTTCTTTCGTTAGACGCAAACGTATCCGAACGTTCCGCAATTTGTGTTTCGTCAATTTGTGTTTCGTCAATTTGTGTTTCGACAATTTGTACATATGAATTATATTGGAACTTTTGATTTTTGAGGAAGAGAAGTTTTTCTAAATACATGTACACGTACACTTGTTTCACTTTAGCAGTTTCATCGATTAGATTTTCTCTCATCGTTTATGTTGCTCACTGTGATGAATCCAACGGAAATTGGACTCGACGTTTAATCATATCGTTTGTAATGTGCAAGGACGCAAGTTTGTGTTGTAATTCGTTCATCCGCGTTACTTAAATACCAACGAGTGCATTTGAGTAATCCCGGGCAAGCTGCAGTGGCTTCGGCCCCCCGCGGTGAGTACACGTCTCACAACAGCAGACAAAAAGATTAGAGGTATGGTCGTAATTAGCGAAGCCAGGGTACTTTGTAAATTCCATACGTCACTTTAATTTATTGCGTGCAGTATGTGCTTGGTGCTAGTAAGTTTGTATTCGTTGTATGATGTTTAGACTCTCCTGTCCTCCCTCGAGACGCTTCCCCATTTCCATGTGCGCCGGCGACGTTCGTGCGGAAGTATCTCAGAGCGCTGCGCGAAAACGCGATTCGAAAGATTTTCACGCGACATTTCTACGTTCGGATCGAGGCGAATCCGGGAAAAGACGAAGAAATAAAGAAAAACAACCCGTCCAGACGAAAGAAAGTATGTTTAGCAGTTTGTTTTATATTTTCTTGTCCTATAAGGCGATGCGTGACAATAATTGTTCTTACAGTACAAAAAGAAAAGTATAAAAGGAGACTTTGCGTTTTGTTCTTGTCTCTTTGTGTAATAAATGGTGAGTAGGAAATAACGATTTGGTCTGTGCATTTGTAAGGTATGTAAAATAAACGCTAATACATTTTCCACGCAAACGAACGTATTTATCTCAGGAAGAGAAATATTAGCGGTGTATACCAGTCCCGTAACCGCTAACAGCCAGATTCAAGCATGATATTGCGGCGAATTTGGCATCATTGCGTCCGCTGCATTAAGTTTGTGTTCTATCGGCAGAGCTTGTCGACATAATCGGACAGCGAGTCGGCGATGCAGACTGAATTGAATCTGTCGATTAGTATATTTCGTTCAAATGCATTTCAACTACTATACGGCAAATGTCGACTCTTATCGCCTGCAATCTGTCAGCAGATCCCGTTGTATGTTCACAGGCAAGCTGCCGGCAAAATTTGTACCAGACTCTTTGCAAAATCTGTTTCAATAGATATTTTGCTATTCGGATACAAATGTATTAGTACTTATTAAATACAGTGCATTTTTACGTATTCGAGATCGTTATTTGTTACTCACGAATAAGTATCATCTCTTGCCCGACATTGGTGTCATGTAATACGTGTAAGGCGGGCACACGCATGTAGTGGATGATAGCGAAAGAGCGATGGACGTCAGGAGAAACTAAATATTATATGATCATTGTATATTCATTTGTCTATATTCTAATTTATGCGGTGATAGTATGTGAAAAATGAGACAAAGAGAGAATGAAAGAATGAGAACACGAGAGAGAGAGAGAGAGAGAGAGAGAGAGAGAGAGAGAGAGAGAGAGAGAGAGGAAAGGGGGAGAGAGAGAGAGAGAGAGAGAGAGAGAGAGAGAGAGAGAGAGAGAGAGAGAGAAGAAAGGAGAGTGAGTGAGAGAGAGAGAGAGAGAGAGAGAGAGAGAGAGAGAGAGAGATGTGAGAATCTCGTTAATTTTTTAAAAAATATATAATAAAAATGTGGACTAGGGAAATCTTAGTTTTAGCAGAGAGTTACGCTACGCAGGATGCAGTCGAATATTTAATGGAATCGTGTTGGGTAATTCAAAATTCGCTTATTAATAACGAACATACGAAATCGATAGATCTGATGATGAAGTAAGCTGACCGACAGTCGTTATTATCGACTATTGATATCAATTATCAAACGTTACGACTGTCACGTCTTCGATGAAAATCGATCGAATCTATAACTACATCATTGTCGTATTCAAAGTTATGGCAAATAAAGAGCATACGTAACATAGCGATCATATACTCATTTATTCTCTATAAGTGTACAAGGTTCGTTCGATCACATAATTTACTAATCGATCACGGATCCGTTTATTCTCTAAGGGTCCTCGCACATAATCAAGATGAGAAATTTTTTCGAAACGCGCTCTACTTCATTATCCGATACGGCAGATCGTAATGCAGATCACAATACGCAGTTATCTGTCTCTGTTTAAGCTACTTAAGCCACAATAACGATAGCGGATTAATTAGATGAGTCAACTAACTTGAAAAGTACGTTTCGTAAGTACATTCGCCTACCTAGTCCCACGAGTATCGCAATAAAAATAATTTCATTTGTCCACATCGTTCTCATTCCCACCCAGTTGCAATACGTATAAGTCAACGTCGCAAGAAATTTTCGTCTGCGAAGGAAAGTAATGTACAACGCAAGCGTGCTTTCGCGTATTTTTACACCAAAGACGAGATCCCGATCCGATGTGATCCAAAAGGGACGAGTGCATTGGAATCGAAATGAGGGAGAGACGTTACGAAATTAAAAAAGATCTTATTATTGCGGCACCAGTCGAAGTACATACTCATTTCACATGACTAATTCGCGTTATTCGCACTACGTCTTCAGGATTATCATGGAAAGAGAAAGCGCGATAACGGGCTCTTAAAATTATATTACTCTTAAAATTATATTTACTCTTAACATTAAACGACGGGAGAGAATATAGAAGGCTCTACAAATAGCGAACGCTTGTACAAAAGGACGGGATGACAAATGAGATAATCGCAGCGGTATTTACATGTTTCTATCGCGTATACGCGTCTATGATTGACTTTATAAAGATACGTTTGCTAGATTATAGAAATCGTGGCGTTTCCTTTCTTTATCTTTGACCACGAGGAGCCTGCGTGATGCGACTAGAGCAAGAGTGGCTTGAAGTTCGCTTCTTAGAATCTGGTAGTTTGCTCGTAAACTGATGCGTCTCAAATTGCTAGGTGGGACCGGACGGCCGCCAGCGAATGCAAATCTGCGATTATATTCATAACATGAGAGGATATCGAGCGGCCTCATCGGTTATTCTTGTTGAATTTCACATACGAACCTTATCTCTCGCCTCGGTCCTCTCAGAGTGGAGTCCGGAAACACCGTTTGTTTATCCCATAATGTCCTGTTATTGAGCAACGGTCTCACTTTCACATACTTCATTTTACCTTTGATTATAATGGGCAATGAGGCCTTCCTACTGGTTTTCTTTCTCGTGCTATTGTTATAATCAGCTGGCAGGTACGGTAATAACGAATCACCGTAATGCTCAGTCAAGACAGTTAACTCCAACGGATGATTTCCCGATTTTACGAGGGAGCATATAGCCAACTAAAGAGTAACGAGGAGAAACAAGTTGGTTACATACAAAGTTGAAACAGTGTAACACAAAGTAACGTAACGCATGGATACTAACGGCTATTAGTTGCCAAATAGGCGATCCAGGCGAAGCGTAAAGATTCAAAATGTTCTGCACGGAAAGCACGTGTTCACTTTTGCGTTGGAAAAATCTGAGCGGCTGTATGCTCGCTAACATCTCCACAGCCATTATCCTTTTCTTGTTGAACTCAACACTCTCCTTTTCATCCTTCAGAAGAACACTCTCCATTACAGGTATATATCTGACGACAAATATTGAAAAAATTAATCGCTCAGATAGTTATTTGTATCATAGATGTGTTTTTCCTTACTTGTCGGCAATAGACGGCCACCGAAGCATGAGTTTGAGCGCACATTCTTTAAAGAGCACCTCCAGATTTGAATTGATGAAACTCTGCCCCAGTAACAGTTCCAACAATAATTCTGTCAATTTGTCCACCTGTTATTAAATGTTAGAATGAGACACTCGCAAATGTTTGGTAGAAAGTTTGAAAGATGCATATGTTTTTACAATTCATTACCGAAGCTACGTGATATGGATAGACAGCTTCACTATTGCTAGCGATAGCAATAATAAGCTGACACGTTCGCGTGGAAACGCGTGTATATTGCGCATTATTGGAGATCAACAAAGATCTGGCAATAGACATCAATTTGTCTACAACTCCTTCATCACCTAATTGTGGATTTGTGGCGCAGTCGTTAATTAAAACCTAAGAACGCAAAAATATTAATGATACAATAAATACTGTATTCATCTGAGATATTAAAATATAAACCTACCTGGAAAGTTTTTTGCGAACCATTAAATAAAGTTTTTAGTGCACGTTTAGCATAATTGTGACGTGCTTCTGTGAGTCTCAAGTCACATACCTCAGATTCTAAGAAACAAAAGGATAATGCTCTAGAGATGATGTAAATATTAGAAAACCAAGTGTAAAATATATGTATCACAAACATATATAAATGCAGAAGTACCTTGAAGAAATGGCACATTAGTTTGAGACAGATTCAATGGTTCATTCAATCGATGAGTGAGATTAACGATGGATTCATTAGGTACATATATCTTTGCTTCTGTGTGATATTCTGGCATAAATTCAGGTGCACCAAGAACTGGGTCTGTATCACACAAGCTAGTAATTACTGCATTTACATCTGTAGACATGAGTCGTCGTTTTTTACTATGCCTTAGTCTTGTAACACATTTCTGAAGACAAAATAATCACTGTAAGCATTATATATATACTGAAATATCATATATCAGGCAAGAAAGTAAATTATATTCTTACGTGCAGGACTTCTCTTAAACGATAGGAGGCATCTTCAGCTAGTCTCTTCAACAGAGGATCTGGCAGTGGATGCATACCTAATTCTTCACCGATAGCAGAGATCCATTCTGTGCTGACCATAGCATATCTTCTTGAGTTATTATCATTTGTAATACTGGTTCCTGCATCTCTGTTGTTATTGTTCATAAAGGAATTACTGTATCCAGCAGTAGTCTGATTTGTCAACATCTCTTTCATGACTAATAACTTTACTTTGTGCCCTGATGTAATGTATATACTTTTCTATATATTTGTTTCTTTAGATAAACTTTTGCTGAGGTCTCATCATTGCTTGCACATTGTGACAGAATAATCAACTATCAAAATACCAAAGCACATGAATTTGATTAGTGAAATTTTTGTCGCAAAAATAAAAACAGAAAAAAGAAAATATCAAAATGTACAATGCACGTAAATTATACATTTATCGCCATATTCAAAAACTATGATATATTAATTTAATATATTAATTAATTTTGGTAAGTAAAATCAATATTATACTATATGCGTTTTCGTTGGGATTGCATGAGAACCTGTAGTGATTCGGCTGTCATTTATATTTATTGTACGAATATTACTAGATATGCCGATTGAAGATTATATAGAGACTTTCTAACCTCCTTAATATCTCTTTAATACCACCGATGAAGTAATATCAGAGAGAAGAAGGAAAGGTCCACGGTCCACGGTTCTTTACTGTTTTCCCCCACCACGCACGCACCATATGGTCTGTTCTTTGTAGCTGCACTGCTGAACTGGTGCAATAAGCTAGAGTGAGAAAACCTATATTTGTCTCACTTTAACTTATTGCACCAGTTCAACAGTGCAGCTACAAAGAACAGACCAATAGTCGACTCGGTCTCTCCGTTGGTCTGTTCTTTTTAGCTGCATTACTGAACTGGTGCAACAAGTTAAAGTGAGAAAAAATATAGTGTCTCATTCTAACTTATTGCACTAGTTCCGCAATGCAGCTAAAAAGAACAGACCAATTGTCACACGAATGTGTATACAAAACAATTTTTACAGAGTTCGTGGAGACATAGGGCAGGTTAAAACAAACATAAAAGGTCTATACCGTTTTGCAATATTCGTAAGAGTTATCGAGTTATTAATTACAGAAATTTGACGATTGATCGCGCGTCGGCATGGTTGATTGGAAAAACGTCGCAGCATAACGCTGCATCAAGTGGGCGCTGCGCTTTGGCCCGAGCGGGGCTTCGATGCTTTGTCGATATCATCTCGACGTGTGCTTATTTGTTACATTCCTGTAATTAATAATTCGAATGTTATTGCGAAAATTGCAAAATTGTATGGGAATTTTATATTTATCTTAACCCACTCTATGTCTCCATGAATTCCTCGGAGCGAGGAATTCATGAAACATCCTGTATATGCGTGTCTTCGACCGCAATTTTTGTATAATTTCAACTTTAAATTATCAACTCAAGAAATACCCCAACGTGTGTATATATTTAAAATAAAACTTATTCCAAATTTTCTTACGTCCTGCAATCCTAGGAGACATATAAACATCATCCACATTATCCACATCCACATCTACATCCAGATCATCACATCTGCATCATTCACATTAAGGTCATTCTACAATACGTGTCGTAAGTTGTAAGCCGTAAGAATTGGCGAATCACAGTCGATTATTACAAAAATAATCGGCTATAATTGGTCAGTTCTTAAGGCTCGTCTACATTAGCTGTAAGAGTAAAGGTTATTGCACGTAAAAAAATTTTAGTTTTAACCGTAAGACCGTAAGCAAATTGACCAATCACAATCCAGCATCTCGAATATACGAATTGTGATTGGTCAATTTGCTTACGGACTTACGGTTACGATTAAAACTTTTGTACATGCAATGGCCTTTAGGCTGTAAGGTTGCAAGACACGAAATGAAATATTTTCATTCGCTGACAGCTTACGTTACAGCCTTATAGGCTTAAGGTCATTCTACAATACGTGTCATAAGTTGTAAGCCGTAAGAACTGACCAATTATGGCCGATTATTTTTAATAATTGATTGTGATTCGTCAATTCTTACGGCTTACAACTTACGACACGTATTGTAGAATGACCTTTCCTCTTACAGCTATTGTAGACGAGCCTTTACGGCTTACAACTTACGACACGTATTATAGAATGATCAAACGTGGTCTACAATGACAGTAAGTAGTAAGAAATAAGCATAAGCGGTAAGAAATAAACCAATCACAGTCGACTATGACAAAAATAATCAACCGTAGTTGGTCCATTTCTTAAGCCAGCGGCACACGGTGCTTGTTTTCGTGCTGGATTGCTTGCTGGATGAAAATACTGCGTTCTGATTGGTGCATTTCCATCCATCTTCGGAAATGTACCAATCAGAACGCAGTATTTTCATCCAGCACGAAAACAAGCACCGTGTGCCGCTGGCTTTACTGCTTACGGCCATTGTAGACCACGCTTCACAGGCGTGGGGCTGTATTCTGTACCTGCATATCGACAGTTGTCGGTGTCGTTAGCGACATTGCGCAGGTTTTTCATATAACAAAAAAGCTGCGCAATACTGCTTACGACACCGACAACTATCAGTACGCGAGTACGGAATACAGCCCCAGTGGTGCGATTCTGTAACTCGTTATTGGAGTTAACGATAGTTTCGTTATTGTTGCGCAGCTTTTCTACGGTATACAAAAACTGCCCAACGATAACGAAAGTGTCGTTAACTCCAATAACGAGTTACAGAGTCGCAGCACAGTACCGCGATTCTGTAACTCGTTATTGGAGTTAACGACACTTTCGTTATCGTTGCGCAGCTTTTGTATACCGTAGAAAAGCTGCGCAACGATAACGAAACTGTCGTTAACTCCAATAACGAGTTACAGAATCGTAGCACAGTGGTGCGATTCTTTAACTCGTTATTGGAGTTAACGACAGTTTCGTTAACTCCAAAATAACGAGTTACAGAATCCAGCTGCTGGTTCTTTACAGCTGCAATGTTGGACCAGTGCAATAAGTTAGAATGAGAAAAAGTATAGTCGTTTCATTTTAATTATTTCACTAGTTCAGCAATACAGTTATAAAGAACAAACCCATGGTTTCAAATGTAGACTCCGTCATGAATACGCCATGAATATGTTCTTTTATTGGTTATGTTTCGAAGTTGACTCCCAGTACTGGAAATACATAGTTTGTGTCACGTAACTAGAGAATTTCAGCGCTAGCAGTGAATATCGGAATGCAACCTTTTTTGCTAGAATGATGGCGGCACTGAGAGTAGCGGGAAAGTGGTCGATACGTTGCGAATTCTGAATAGTAAAAATATAGAATAAAAGTTTCAATTAACAAGGAATAACCGAGTTGACAATTAACATTGGCGTAATATGTGTAAGTTAAAATTATGACTCTAGTTTGCAAAAGTAAATGTTTAAACAAACTCTAAAAATAACTTGTTTATATATATTTGAGTAGGAGCAGAATAGACTTGTAAATCTGAAATTTCGTATAAAGATGGAACTTCCACAAGAATTTCCATTTCCTTTCCCAGCATATGAGATTCAGAAACAGTTTATGAAAGAACTCTATAACTGTTTAGAAGGTGGCAAATTAGGTCTTTTTGAAAGTCCTACTGGTACTGGAAAGTCTTTATCTCTCATTTGTGGCACACTGAAATGGCTGGTTGATCATGAGAAATACAAAAAGCAGGAATTATCTTCTGTAATTTCAGAGATAGATGGTAAAATAAAAAACTGTGAAAAGCCATCTGATGATTGGTTTTCTGTGCAAACAGAACAGATACAGTTAAATGCTGAAAAGCAGAAATTCCAAGCTAAACTAAATGCAATTCTTGAGTTTGAGAGTGAGAAAGAAAAGTTTAAGAAAATAATTGAATTAAATAAAACTTCAAAAACTAAAGCAACTCAGAAAGTAAGACAACAATTTAGAATTTCACAAAAAAAATCTACAGATCATAGTAAAACAGAAGAAATAGACTCTGATGTTTGTAATACCGAAAAGGATCTTATTCTGGAAGATCCATTGTCAAACTCAGAAAGTTCTGAAGAAGAAGATGATAAGGAAGAATCATCATTTAAGAATACTAAGATATTTTTCTGTTCTAGAACACACTCACAGTTGACACAGTTTGTGCATGAATTACAGAGATCTCCTTATTCTCAGGATATTTCTGTGGTACCACTATCATCAAGGTATCCCTCTATTTGATGTCACATTTCAGATGTATCGCATGATACATTTATTACCATATTTAGCTCTATATTAATACATTTTTATCTCTTAGACAAAATTACTGCATCAACAAAAATGTCAAGAAGTTAAAGCATGTAAGTTTGATTAATGAGACATGCCTTCAGTTACAAAGGAAGAAAACTACAGTTAAAAAGGAAAAAGATCTGAAGAAATCAAAAACTGCAAGTGGCTGTCCTTTTATACCAGGTGATCAAAAGTTATTGATGGCTGAAGTACTAACAAACATTCAAGATATCGAAGAAATTGTGCAGAAAGGCCAAGAGAATAATACTTGTCCATATTATGGCTCGAGAAAATCTGTGCAGAATGGACAGTTGATTTTGGTTCCATACAATTCTATTCTACACAGGAATACTAGGATCAGCTTAGGAATAGATTTAAAAGAAAGTGTACTAATTATAGATGAAGCCCATAATTTATTGGATGCCATTGAAGGAATGTATAGTTCTGTTATTACAGGAAGAAATTTGCTTCACTGCTACAGTCAACTGTCCCAATATCAGAAAAAGTATATTGTTACAGTAATATATATTATTTTTGAAATTTTATTATTAAATTATTAAATGAAGTATTTGTTCAATATTAGTTATGAGATGCATATAATTACAGATTTGAATCTTTATTCTCAGCCAAGAGCGTGCTGTTCTTAAATCAACTAAGCTTTTGTTTGAAGAAGTTTCTAATCCTTTTTGGAGCAACTATAAACTCTCATCCTAATGATGAAGTCAATAAGACTATAGTACCCAAATTATACAAACTAGAAGAATTCGAGCTACTTACAGAGATTGATACAGTCAACATATTCAAGCTATTAGAATTTGTTAAAGCTTCGAAACTCGTTCATAAACTGCAAGGATTTGTCGAGCAGTATGGTAACAATGTGAAAATTGGTGAACAGAAGGTAATGAAGTCTGGAATAACAGAATTTTTAAATTCGATCAAAAATAAAGATGCACTATCTCAAGAAGCATCTAGTGTCGCGGATGCACCGAATAACAATGAAGAGCCAATGAGCAATCCCTTGATGGCAATCTTAAGCTTTTTGGAATCCCTGAAAAGTAGCTGCTTAGATGGTAGAATATATGTTTTACCTAGTGCCACTATTGGACAAGGGATTATAAAATTTTTGCTATTAAATCCTGCAGCACACTTTCATGATATTGGTATACATATTGATTAATATTTATCTCAATATGAATAATCATTCTTTTCATTCTTATCTTATGTTTATCTTGATTTTGTTTAATACGTTAATTTTTTGATTGCAAAAATGACAGTGGAAGATGCCAGATCTGTGGTGCTAGCTGGTGGTACAATGGAGCCAATGTCTGAATTCATAGATCAGTTATTCCTGATGGCTGGTGCTACGATAGATAGAATAATGACGTTTTCGTGCGATCACGTGATTCCTAAAGAAAATATTATATCCAACGTTGTGATGCGTGGTCCTACTGGAATTGAATTTGAGTTTAGCTTTCATAATCGTCAAGATACAAAATTAGTAATACAATTACTATTTCTGTTCTTTTTTATTTTATTACATGTTTGATTATTCGACACTCAAATTGTTGCTTTATTTTAGCTGGATGAACTGGGTAGAACTTTGATAAATTTATGTAACATTGTACCAGCTGGAGTCATAGTGTTTTTTCCATCTTACAAATTTGAAGATACAGTGTTTAAGCATTTAAGTAAATCTGGTGTCATATCAAAGATTTCTGCAAAGAAATGTATCTATCGTGAGCCAAAATTAGCATCACAAGTATTTAATTTATTCTGCATATTTGTTCAGTAGAGACTGATATTAATGCTTCATAAATATATAATGTTTCATAAATATATGATTCATATTATGTTGCAGGTAAGTGTAATATTGGACCAATATGCACATTCCATCAAGAATCCGCAATCTCCATGCAATGGATCATTGCTGTTTAGTGTAGTTGGTAAGTAAACTGTATTAATATTATGGGAATATATTACTTCTCTGTAGAAAAGGATATTTTATTTAATTAAAATTTTTTATATTATTTCCCAGGTGGCAAATTGAGTGAAGGTTTAAATTTTTCCGACGATTTGGGTCGATGTGTTATAGTCGTTGGCTTGCCATATCCCAACATCAAGTCATTAGAATTACAAGAAAAGATGAAATACTTAAACGAAAATGTGGTATATAAGATTTGAAATATAAACTTCTTGATCATGAAACTTAGAATAAGAAAAACATTACGATATTTTTGTTTTAATTTTTCTGATGTCTGTTTAGAAACCAGATGCTGGGAGTAAATTTTATGAAAATTCTTGTATGAAAGCAGTGAATCAATGCATCGGCCGATCCGTACGTCATATAAATGATTACTCGACTGTCGTGCTGTTAGACAAACGCTATTGTCATAAAATCAAAGTACTACCACAATGGATTCAACGTTCCGTGAAGATCAACGAATCATTTGGATCTGTAATTAGTAGCATCGCAAAATTTTTTGCAACGAAGAGAACCAAATAAGTTTTGATCTGCGAAATAATAGCTTCGTGTTATGTAAATTTAAGAGATTACTAAATTATTATGAAACAATACTCAATAAACTCATTAAATACTTTTGTAATGAAATCACAACTATAACAATCGAATAAAATAAATATATATTTTTTTATTTTGCCTAAAATATATTCACTTTTCTCCCTAATATTCCAGATAATACAGTAGATATTATATACGCCACATATTATTTCCTATGTCTCTACTTTTCTTTCTGATACAGACTTCATCCTTTAAACAACTAGAAAATACATAGCTCATATATAATTGGCCAGTTGGATACCAAATTTGTAAGTTAAATCATGACAATAGATCTGGCCAGGTCGTAGAATGGATTGAGGGAAATGTGACTGAAAAAATGAATTCGTATGTGAATTAATTAATGCTATGAATAAGGGCATGACTCCACCTACATGATTAATCGCATTTGGGTAGTTTTGTGGTTGAAAGCTGAAAGCACAATGTTTGACGTAACGAGCGCCTTTCTTCCCGAGAATGAAACTTGGCAGTCTAGTCGCAGGCATCACCTCTGGCTTCGTTTCTTCACTTGCTTCTTCCTCATACTCTTCTTCATTATCAGATTTATCATCACCAACCCGACCGTCACCGATATTACTATTGGTCTACGGTAAAATTACCTTTCAATATGCATAAATTGCTTCGATTATTGGTGTAACTGGCGATACCTTAGTACGTGATGATAATCGGCCGCTTGTGTAAAACTGAACACCGGGTTGATTCGAGTAAATCTCCAAAACGCTGCATATATGTTAATTTATATTTGCAGGATATCGCTGCAAATATAGTTTATCAAATAACACAATCGCGAATCTTACCGGCCGCTTCTTGGATGAACGGCTTGAGCAACATATCCACTACCTCCGTGCCAACTGGGCGTCACGCAGAAGTTATGATCGTACCCTTCTCCCGGGGGGACCTGCGGCTCACAAAAATTCGTCATATATTTCCTATTGAAATGATTAATCTGAATAGTAACGCGCTACCTTCTCGATGCAGCTCTCCAGAAATTTTGGCACACGCAGATCCATAATGGTTCCTCCAACTCCTCGGATGTCACCAGTTGGTATCGGATCGGTGTAATCCGCGAAGGTCCAGCGATCGCAATTCAATGAGACTCTGTGCCTCAGCAGTTCTTTCTTGCCAGCGTCCTGCGTCATGTCGCAGTAAGTAATTTGCCTTAACGGGGTGTACTAAAATTTTATTTTAATTACATGTCCAGCAAGATTGAACAGCGAGCCGTGCGAGATGTTCACTATCGTGGAGTTTGTTGTTGTGGCTCGAATATTTATCTCCAGCTTGTTGTCGGACGTTAAGCTGAACCTCACCGTGGTCAACACTGCACCGGGATAGCCCTCTTCGCCATCTTCGCTCAAGTAGCTCATAACGACTGAGCAGCCGTCGATGTGCGATTCCCACAACCGCCGACCGAAGCCTTTCGTCTAAAGCCAAAGTGTACGCCAATGATCGGATGGAGATGATGCTGAATAAAGAGACCAGCAGACTTACACCCCCATGGAGATGGTGTTTGTTGACGTCATTCGTTGTGAGCTGGTAAGGTTTACCTTTGATAGTGAAATAGCCATTTCTGATGCGATTTGCACATCTACCCAGTATGCATCCTATGAATGGATTGATGCTGGGATTCATGTAGTCTGAAAAACGACCATCTTTTTTATATGCTCTTGATTGCGAGATGATTTACGAAGGAACATTGAATCGATCATCTGTTTGCATTACTACGCATTTTCATTCAATTATAGCAAAGTTCGATGAGATAGAAAGTTAAATCAACACGACACGTAAAACTTCGTACTTTCCAAATCGTCGAAACCAAGCACAACATCCGCGATACGGCCGTACTTATCAGGGAACTTTAGAGAAACGATCGTGGCACCCCAAGTGATGACGGTAATCTCTATACGATTGCCGTTGGTCATTGTGTAAAACTTTACTGGTATCAAACGAGATTCCTTAGAGGCTTTTTTTATGTCGGCATCTAAAGACAATTCTTCTTTATAATATCCCTCACTGTTGTAGCCGCGTGTTTTATCATCCGCAGATTCTGCAAATGTAGGAAGCTTTATGCCGCTGTTGCTATCTACCGCACCATTGTCATCATGAAGGCAGGACTCTTTCATCACCGGCGTGGATCTCTCCAAAAATCCCTTCCGTAATTTCGACACCCTTGCAGTCACAATTGTAAGTAACCATGTTGCGTTTCTTTGACGTCCGCTTATTGCCGAATCATGGATAATATATGATGTAGTAGAAACAAGAAATTTGGTTGCTGCGCTCCTACGTTTATGTCAAACGTGACATTGGCTTGATAGGCATGACGCAGACAAATAATGGATTACAGGGTGTCATCTCGACTTTTTTTTCGTAATATCTTTTGTTGCTTCGTAACATCAGAAAATCACATTTCTAGTTTTTTGGACATAATCATTGACTCGAGCGGTAAAAGTTAGTGTGCTCAGCTATATTGATTGAACATTCTCCAAAATTTAAGAGTTAGATGTTGTAGGAATGTGGAAAACAATAAATAGTCACTCAAGTTCCATGAGACTGTTATTTGAAGTTATTTATTAATAGTAATAATAAAAATAATAATAATAATAATAATAATAATAATAATAATGAGATAATAATTGTAAAAATAAGAAAAGAAATGAAAATAATAATATAAGAACAAATATGGTGCATCGTGTGTAGTAACGCTAAGACGTCACAGTAATAATAAAATATTAATACATTAATAGTTATTCTAATAAAATATAATAATAAAATAATAACTACAGTTTATTATTATTCTTATTATTATTATCATTCTCATACTCTAATTGTTATTTATAATTTATATAGTTAATATTTATAGAATAATGTACAATGGTTGAAAAAATACATGAGTAATTTTAGTGCAATTCTGACACCACGATGCTAGACGTTCGTTCATAATTCCGATAACTTCGTCGGGAGAGTAGACATCACGTGAAAGAATCGAAGACAGAATATGTTATTGCGAGATATATTTCATTTTTAAACAATCAAGAGTTCTCAAGTCTCCATCGTGAAATTAATATTCGTCCATCTGTATATAATAATCATTTTTATTCGCTGTTCATAGAGAGATAAAAACAGTCCTGTAAGACCTCGTTCTCCCTTTTTCGCATGTCTGTCTGCTGTGTGTGTGTGTGTGTGTGTGTGTGTGTGTGTGTGTGTGTGTGTGTGTGTATACGTGTCTGTTTTGGCAATCTATATTAATCGTCAGAAATCAGAAAGATTTCCCCGGGTAATCCTCTTCTAAAAGTGAATTCCTTCTCCGAACTCACGTGCGAGAGATCGCTGGTAAGAGTTTATTATATTACATTGAACAATTTCCCGTCGAAAGCTTTGGGTTCCGCGATTTTTTTTTTTCGTTACTTTAAGGCGCGCACCGAAGCGATCATTATTATTCTTCACTTAAATACACGTGGAACACATTGCACTTAGCTTATCATTAACATACTTACAAACTATAGAGTTATTTCATGCTTAAATAAATTGCTTGCGACCCTCTCTCTTGTGAGTTTTGCCGTATGTTTTCTCTACGTTCCCTACAGCTCATGTATTACAAAAGGATACTGACGAAAAAGAATCTTTTGTCTTCCGCGCGCGCGCGCGCGCGCACGTGTGTATGTGTTTGTATGTATGTGTACGTATGTATGTATGAATATATGTATGTACCAAACTGCGACAGCCCCATATATGCGGTCGATAGAGAGAATCGTTTCTATATTTATGAAATATATTACGTTAAACTTTCTGCAACGATCTCGCCACAAGCGTACAAATATCAAAGGAGCTATCACAGTATGAAAAGAAAAAAAAATGTGTGTGTGTGTGTGTGTACATCGATCAGACGATTCATTTTATAATTAATCTTCTTGGTCGTGGGTGTTATTGTACAATTTGCTAATTCGCGCAAGCGGCATGCAATCTCGACATAACTTACGTCGTAAAAATATTTACACGTTTCCTCCTTTTTCCCCTCTCTCTCTCTTTCATTTTTTTGTTTTTTTTTTCTCTTTTTTTTTTAATGCGACATTATAAGAAACAGGTTCAGAGCAACGGGATCTTGTCATATCATGTATATTCCCCACGAGGCTGACGATGAGTATTTGCATTTCTTCAGTGCCTTGAAACAGTCCGCTCGTTAGACCTAGCTAAATTAGTAAAAGACTACATCGTGAGAGTGTGAGTTTTGTATTATTACTGTAAAAACGGTGTTAGTTTCGCGCATTACGTTCGTGACTCCGACACACGCGTTCCACGCATCTGTCTCTTGTCGCTCTCTACACAAAATTTATAAATTTATATCCTGTATCAAAGAGTGCATGTGTAGTGGTGATGATGATACGCAACAGATTCTCTTCTCTTCTCTTCTTTTTTTTTCGTTTCTTTTTGACAGAGAAAACACAGTGAGAGGAAGAAAAGAAACACCGGAGACGTCATCGCTGATCGCTCGAAAGAAGAAATTCATTTCCCGCGCGCGTATGATTGCCTTCGTCGGAGTGAACAGTTTTAAGTCTTACAAATTCACAATTTCTCATTTTCGTGCCGATTATTGGGCAACGAAAGGAAAGAATGATTGCTTATTATTGAGCGCGCATAGAAACAGACTTCCTCTTTCGTCGCGTAACGCTCGGCCCTGTCGATCGTTTCGGCCTCGTCATTGTTTCGCCCGGATAATTTGTGTTCGAGAATAACTTCGTCTAAAATCGAATCATAGTTAATTAAGAAAACATCCGGAAAAAATTGACTACCATCGCAATGTGATATTATTATCGACATATCATGCGATATATCGAACGATACATTTATAATAAATTTGTCGAGGTTTGCTGTTGCGTATATGTGTCTTCTTTTTTCTTTACAGAGAGATACGTATATTATAGACTGATATTATAAAGAGACCTCGGTTACGATTCATGTTTGATATGATACAACGTGGTTTTATCTCATATACAATTATTCTGAACACACGTTTCTTATATACGTTCTGTCCAACGAGTCAAACATATTCCGTAATGCTCTCTAATAAAGTATAAAATCGGATTCTTACACCCCCTTAATCTATAGGCTAAAAGGTGTTTGTTATATATATAAAAAATAAATATAGCTTAGACTAGCACTGTCGGCGACGGATACGCCATTACACAATCGATATAGCTGTCGAACGTTATATATATATATATATATATTCTTGTATAATTAAATTATATATAATTACTATATGAACAATTCTCGATATTAGCATTCTAACACTTTGTCAAACATTTTTCTCTTTCACTCTCTCGCTCTCTCGATTATCTTGGAAGCATTTTGAATTTCTACGTGTCACTTATTAACGTATTAAGTACGTGATATTAGCACCGCAGAGAATACCATCGCGCAGCATAGAAAAGTATATCCATTAAATGCTTTCTGAACGGGACGTCATTTGTAGTAACGTAGAAGAAAAAAAAGAAAAAAAAGAGAACCAGGGACCGGTCACCTCGTTTATGATTCCGCGCGTCTTGACGAAGTTGCCGCGACTGCGTGTGACAATGCGAAAGCAAGGAGGGTCCGTAAAGGAAAAGAAAAAAGAAAATGCGAAAACTCCGTCATGCCGATCCGCCGCGATGGGTCCACGTTTCTCTGCCTGAGAAAGATTTCGAATGCGTCCTCGCGTTGTTCACCGGATCTGTTCTCCTCGCGGTGGCTGACGTTACGTTCTTATCGTTTTATCTTTTGCTTTCTGTTGTAGCCGAGAGTAAAAATCAATCGGTGCGGTGCGACCATCGAAGTGCAAGTTCCTCTCTACCACGCCCAACGCGCTCGCTCTCCTGTCCTACGTATGTACATCGCGCGGCGTCGTACACCTACGAAATACTGATGATCGTCACTCGGGAATACAGTGCGGAGGGAAAGGTGCGACATTCGTACGACACGGGGAGAGCCGTGTGCGGGCGCTCGCGCACGCGAGATTGTGCGCTGCATGAGGCGGGCGAGGTGCAAACGCGGATCGTTTTGATTTGATTTCCCCCGGATGCGGCGTAGAAACGATGCGACGACCGTGCGTGAGTAAGTTTGATTGCTTCACGGGCGTTTCGACCGAAGGGACTCGGACCTTCCCTAATTATCGTTATACCGATCAACTAAGAGATTACGTGCGTCGTCTTCGAATGCTTTACTCGGCGGTGCGACGTAACAACCTTGTTATAGCTCTCTAGAGCGCACAGTGTATCTCTTATGAGGAGCTCTAATTAGCTGTAATTTTATGTGTCGAGGTTGTTTCACCGGTCTGTGTATATTCAGGGCACATCGAGCACGCGGAAAGCACACGAGCATTCTTCGACGTCCTCCGGAATTGGAAGAGACCCAAATAATCATAATAGTAATATAATTCCTCCGTCGACAATTAGCGTTAACCGGTGATTACTGGAAAACGGCAAGTTCGAGTCGCGGTGAATCGGTATAAAAAGAGCGCTAGAGTCGCTTTTCTCAAATGGTTTTCACGGCAAGGAACCCGAGAATAATCGAGAATCTTCAACTTTTCTCAAATCTGCGGTGAATATATTTTCAGACACTATTATTAAGAAAGCAGTCTCCGTCGAGGACAACCGTTAAAGTTAAAGACCAATCAAGCCAACGCTCTCCTTAGCAACAGAATGCTATCTTTTCCTGTGCAGCCGAGTCAAACGCCGTGTGCTCTTCGAGTGGCCCGTGCGTCGAAAACGAAACGCTTACAATCATCATTGGCGCGACGCAGAGACATCCGCGGAGCGTCCGATATTCCTTGAGGAAACTCCGCGGATGTCGTACAACATGCGTGAGCTGCAGGAGGAATGTATGAGTAGTCGTTACGCTATCCAACAGTAATCGTGATTCAGCGCTTACTTCTATATGTACAACGACCGTTACGTGCACGAGGGATCCTCGAGTTCTACGACGATCCGCAAGAGTATCATGAATTTTCATGAGCGCAGCCGAGCGCTCGCTCGCTCGCAACGCGCCTCGCTTCGCGCTTTCAATACTTTCTACAGACACGCAAGTGGTGTTCGCACAAGGAGAGACCTACTGCTTCGTGGATACAAAAAAGAAGAAGAAGTAGCTGCGTGACAGCTGCGCGAGGCGCGACCAGATCATGCCCGTTGTATCGCTACTACGACAATCCGCGAACTGAAGCTGATACTTTTGTCTTTCGGCTATTCGGTAAACATTGCTCTTTTCATCAGTCGCGCATACTTTGTCGATCGACGCGAGTAAGAGGCGGAAGTAGCTGCGGATGTGTAACCGTGTACAAATTTCCAATTGTGTGCATCGCTGCGATAGAACGACGACGACGGCGACGACGATGACGGCGACGACGACGACGACGACGAAGAATATGATGATGATGATGATGACGATGAACGTATCATTGAGCAGAAGCACTGTTTTAAGAATGACGCTACGCTCATTTTCCTTCCTTTCGGTGCGTAGCGTTTAAAACTGAGAAGACGGAGACGAGATTACTTTTTTTTTTTTTAGTAGCGTGTTACGGACAATCTCGAAACGAAGGAAAATGGAATCGTATGCCACCACCAAATTAACAATAGTACAACTTCGAATACAATCACAATGACTAGTTACACTGATTGCAATAAGAAGAGAGATTATGCCGAGAATACTGTAGATTAATACGTAAAACCGCGGAGTAAACTCAGCTAAGTACATAAAGCTACAACTAATGCTTTTATAGCTGTCCGTTAGAATACATAAAATTAGATTATAAATAGCGATCCTTCATTATCTCTCGGACCATCTGTTATATCCGTCTAACGATTGTAATGTCTCTACCAATCTAATAGACAATCGAGCTGCCGATGCGTGTGTATAAAATCAATTGCTCGCTCAGGTTGCACAAAACGCGCAAAAGTCCGCACAATTTGACGAGACTGCCGTCAATACTTTCTAGTAGGAAAATTAGTAAAGTAGAACCTTCGCTACTCAAACGTACTCTAGCATCTGGCGAAGAGAAGAAATATGCGAAGGAGCAATCGCTGAGGCAATGTGGAACCAACATCCATCGGATGGACAATCTCTTGGCTAAAACTATCAAGTACAATCCAAAATGACCGGTTTGTTTCTTCTGAAAATTATTCGAATTTACATGTGACGGTGCGTTTGATATTTTTTCAAGAACTTGCCATTTCAACCGCTCTGTTACAATTTGATTCGCGTTGGTCGTCAGCGGTAGTTCTAGCGTCGAGATTTCCGTAGAGCGTGTGTTCCTTGCTCAAAAATCGACTCGAAATCCGATGAAGTGCTCATTCCACATTGCACAACCGCGATTTGCCGCGAAAAGGCTTCTTGGAATGTTCTACGCAACGTCGCAACGTGTGTTCGGATGTATACAAGTATATCACTGGAGTTCTCTATTACTTCTAACTTTCGTTTCACCGAGATGCGACTGCGAATATCGAAAGCAAATGTCGCTAATACGCGGTCGTTGTTGAAGAAAAGAATGTTTTCGTTTTCTCCAGTTTAATCTTACTGCCGCGATTTCAAATAGAATTGCACACACACATGTACACATGCGCGCTCGCACGCGCGCCCACACACATCACAAATAGACACACACACACACATACATATATATACACGTATCGATGACCTTTCTCTTCCGCGAAGTCGTACGCACCGCTTACTTTCCTTTTCGCGCATTTAATAACACATACATCGTTGAAATGTGTCGAGACGCCGAGGAGAACGCTCTTCTGGAATGTTTCGATATCGAGTAAACTGCGAAGAATGCCAGACTGCGTAAGCTTCGAACGATCATTTTCGAATGATACAATGCGTTTATTAATCAACAATATCATTACCGATTATTATGTTACTCAACGATATATACCGATTATCATATTGTTAGAAGAATATCGTTTCAACCAACTTGGGTCCTTACCAATCGTGACAACGGAATTTGCAGCTTCTCACGGTCGACAAGGACCCAAGTTGGTTACGTCGAGATGTTTCTGAAAAATTTCTGGAGATACGTTTTTGTTCACGTCAACTTCTACCTCTTCGTTAAATAGCTTCTTTCGGATTTTTCTAGTTGCCGAGCCGTTTCTCTATGCCTCCTCCGTTTCCATGTTCGGCTTTTATTAATTATTTAAGAATATCGTTGCACACATGGTGTGCCACTATCACCGCCGATCGACCGCCAGTCATAGAGTTCTCGCGAAGTCGGTGTCGATTTGGGGGGCGACTCCGCGACTTCGAGCGAGTTTGTCATCAGCAGTCGGCGTCACGGTGCTACACCGTGTGTATATTCGCAGAAGAATATTTACTTTTGGAATAATAATAATAATAATATATGCGACTCGAATATACACGCGCGCAGAGAATTGCAACCTTTACTTACATATATACAGGATATTCGTTTGAAAACTTTCCAGCTAATTATCTCGAAAACTATCAGAGATATTAAAAAAAGCTAAATCTTTTAAATTAATAGAGCTAAAACTTGTAATTTAATAATTTTGAAGTTTCCAAAGGTCGATAAGTTAACAAAAGTTAGGGCACTATTATAGTAATATATTCTTGATAGTAAATGAAGTAAAAAAGTCTAATACTATTTTTTCTTTACGACGAATAGTTAGCGAGATATCGTAAATTAAATGTTGAAAACCACCAAGTTTTCCTTAAATATTTTAAAAAATATTAGGCAAGTAAAAAAATGTTTCAGACAAAAGTTGTTCAAATTAATTGATAGAAAAAGAAGGCATAATAAAAAAAGTAGGCTTTCTATTTTAAAAAATTAAGTTGACCTTCAACTGACCTTGAAAATGCCCTCCAAATAAAAAACTGATAATGCCATTCTCTTTCCCCTTTGAAATCATGGAACACGTAATTTAGCTTTTCTTAATATCTTTCATAGTTTTCGAGATAATTAGCTGAAAAGTTTTCAAATGAATACCCTGTATATATATACATATATATATATATGTATGTATATATATATATCGTGACACGCATATCAAATACCACTATGTTACGAAATAAAAAATCACCTAATCGCGCGTTACAACGTTGCACGCTCTACAACGAAGCGAGTCGCGCTCGGATTGTACGCGTGGCGTTGTATGGAATGTCGTCAGTTTCCCGGAGTAGTTAAATTAGTGTAAGATTACGACCCGCTGTTCTACCGATGAGTATCATCCGCGAGAGGCAGTGCTTCGACAACATGCGACATCGTTCCGCGACTCTCTAGTTCCGCCGACGAACCGAGTGCGGGCCCTCGAGGCTCGATTATAGGAGCGACGATGACCGCGACGGGCGACTTTCACGACCCGACATAACCGGCGACACGAGAGGAGATAGTCCTACGTTCTCTATGAGACATCGATCAGCGACAGTGAGAGAACATTTCGACGAACGCTCTGTCTCAGTGCAGTCCTACGTGAGTTTCGCGCGGTCTTAAATAAGCCAGTGCTATGACAAGAACTCCCTCTCGAGCTCCGAGATGCTCGGCTTCCTACTTCGGTTGAGCCGGCGATTCGCTTGCAGTGGCACCGTCACGTCCTGACTCTGCCCATGCACCGGAATGTCCAGCAGCGTCTCCCTGTGGTCGCGCGGCACGCCGTCGCGGTCGAAGGTCACCGGCGAGAAACGCACCCGGCCAATGGAGATCTGGCTGTCCTTGGCGGAAACGTAGCTCGAGTCCTCGGACGTGAGCGAGTCGGGCGGGGTCGGGTTCGTCGGCGTGCCCGAGCCCGAGTTGTTCTTGCTGACGCTCTTGCTCGGCGAGTTGTAGGAGTAACTAGAGCGCTTCAGACTCGAGCGCAATCGCGTGATCACCTCCAGGTTACTCGGCCTATCGCCCGAGTTGCTGCTGGAATCGTGAGAATTCTGGCGGGTCAGCAACGGCGAGCCATATTCGTGATTCAGGATACTCGAGCCGTACGTCGACGCCAAGTTGGAGATTACGTTCGACGGTCGCTGATAATACGGCACGGGCGAGTACACGCCGTAATCATCCTCGTCCTCCAGGCGAAACGTCGGGTTCACGTTGCTCTGGCTCGACGTGCTGGCGTTGGAGACGTTGGACGAGGTGCGGTGATGCGTGTAAGGCAGAAGTCTGGACACCGGTCTGGCCGGGCTGTTCATGCTACTTGGATTGTCGTACGCGTGTGGAAACTCGGGGCACTCGAGCATCCGGTCGCTGAAAGAACGGGAAATTCTTCATTCATCGTCTGCGCTGTGATGCACTGATTTGAAGCTGCGGAAGACTCTATCTTAAGCCTTAAATGTATTATTACTGCATCGATTTAATTGAGGCAACTTGAAGCTTTTGTCCGGGCGATCTAGAAGACTTGATTTTAAGCCCTGGATATATTAGCTATGCTATATTTATAATTTAAGATTATCTGACAGAACTTTTGAATCGACTACCCTGATGTACTTGCATCTTATATTTTGATACTCGTACTTACTGACACTCCGTAGGTACGTAATACGGCGGTTCGGGGGAACGATAATACTCCGGCGGTACGACGGTGTACACCGGTGGCCCGTAATCCGGAAACGGGGCGACGTTGCCCATGTATATCGTCGGCACCCTCTCCATCCGGTCGACGCGAGCTGCGTCGTGCGAGTACGCGTCCTCGTTGCTGGTGCTGCTGCTCTTCCTCCTCGGGCTCGGCGTCGGGGCGTTGGAGCCGGTCGTGCTGCTGGTGTAGTGCTGCGGGGAGTCCGTGAAGCGCAACGGCTTGTCCGGCATCGCTGGAAGGCCAGGCGCTATGCCACCCATGTTACTTAGGAACGGCCTGTAAGAACGGTGTAGTCGTTAGACTTATCCGTCAATCAAATGCAAACTGATAATTTACAAAAAGATTCGCTTTTTTTAAGATGTTCTCTAGGAGTTTGCATTATCCGGGAAGACTGTGTACCTTCTTAGTTACACCAGGGACTTCAGTTGAAAAAAAGATGAGGGAGTCATCCCTTACCAAGTAAGAAATTTCGTACATTGATCCCCTTCTTGACTCCACAGAATGACAAATATGATTATCGTAAGGCGTATCATTTGGGAAACTAAACCGACCGCTCATTTCGATGGTGGTTTTAGGTGCTACCGAGAGACCAGTCGGATTACCTGTAATGGTGTGCCCGTCCGTGATAAGTGTTGTGCGGATAGCCGCTGCTCGAGCTGAACTCGTAATCAGCGCCGAGATAAGAGTTGCGATTTGAGCCGGTGTCCGCTTGAAACCACCACCTGGGCTGCTCCTCGTCGCACTCGCTCACTCGGGGATACAGTCGCGGGTGAATCGGGGATATGTTCGACATTCTCACGTCGTAGCCGGTGGCCACGCCGGCCAGCATCGCCGCGATGTTGTATAGCACCAGCTCTATTATGCTTAGCTTTGGTTTCTTCGTCTCGCCGTTGTATAGGGTGGGCATAGGAACGGCCATCGGCATGATGTACGACCCAGTCAGACCGGGCTTCAGCGGATAATCCGACGTTATCCAGTCGGTCGACAGGTCGGGCGGTAATGCTGTATAATCTATAAAAGACATTCACGTTTGGGGTGACAATGGTATAGCGCACGCTCGCGTGGATAGTGGAATCGTCAAGATAGCAGATCGGTCGCGAGATCTCGCTTGCGAGGATCACACTGTGCGCAGTTTTCTCTTCTCTCGTGTTCGCTCAGACTCTCGCGAATCCGACTCGGATTCGCGACTCGCAGAAACTCATGTGCCTTCTTCCTTACCTTGTTACCGCGCTTCGAACCGACCGATTAACGTATAAGTTTTCGTCGTACGTGTACTCTTACGCTCGGAGCTCTTTATTTAACGGTGACTAAACACTGCGGGATAGCTCGTGTAATTCGCGTGCTTGGTAGTCTCTCTCTCTCTCTCTCTCTCTCTCTCTCATTAATATCAATTAAATTATTATTTATATTAATCATTATATTATCCATGCATGTGTAAAGCGATTGCTCGTATCGGAAGATATTAAGTATTATCGTGGCGCGTTAGAGCTACGTTCAATCTCTATAGCTAAGAGCAAACACCAAAGAAAAAAAAAAATGCACCCACACAAGTACAACATGTAAGGCGTATTTTAAAAATCGGCCAAGTCGTCGCCAAGATACGCGCGATAATCTCAAACAGAACGTGCGCTTTCTAAAAGTACTAAGAGTTGCAATCCAAATTATAATTCCATGATATCTTCTTTTGCAGACTCGGCCAATTCTTACAGACAGAAGCAAAGTTCAACGTACTGAGAAGAAACAGAAATGTATCAACCTACTGTAATCCTTGGCAACAATGTGTAGAGCAACTACGTCTAAGATAGAGTTTAGAAATGGAAGGCATTGCTCTGGTCGAAAACGTGAAACACTCTCTCCAAACTCTGAAGACATCCCGTCGGATGAGTTGGACGATAAAAACGATTACACGCAAGTTGTTTCGTACACACATTTTTTGCCTCAGGAGATCCTTACTCTAAGAATTTTGCCCTCGTCAATTCGGAACAAGACAATTGTGAACAGATTTCTATTACATGAAGTCGGATTAAATTGCTCAAGCACTCACAATCGGACGTTCCCGCGTGATTCCTGTTCCTCGCAACTGTCGGAGATAGAATGTAACAGAATTGCACGCAAGTAATATTTGCTCGTCAGCGAGCCTAGGATCTTAGGAAGAGAGAGGGACCAAACCCAATTGGAGTTAACAGTTAGGATCCTACTGGAAGCATGCAAGGATCGTTTTTTTACGCTCGGCCATCGACACACACAGTAACTTTTTTCTCTTTCTCTCTTTTTTTTCTTTTTTTTTTATCGAAAGCGCAAAATGTGACGAGACCGATAATTGCGGTACGAGCCATTGTAAACTGTAACATTCGTTACATCTCATTGTACATCTCATTGTCGGTGAAAGTTTTCGTACACGCAATCGTCTAAAATTTTGTGTACCGTACCGGTAAAAAAAAAAAAGATGCTACACGAGATGTTGATTCAATCAATGTTTCATCAGAATACATTCGTTCTATCGCCAAAGACCGAGCGTAAAAAATTCAGCAAAACGAAAAAACAAAATTCAATGTGTCCAACTGAAAAGGTTTTATTGAAAAAATTTCTATCACTAAAATACAAATGTGCGTGTGGCTCCGTGTGTTGAGAATGTGATGTGTGCAAAAATCTCTGCTCTCGAGAAACGGTTACGGAAGTTTTGGCATAACAACAGTACAGAAACAAATTCGCTGAGAGTTGCATTAACAATCAATAAATTTGCAATCGATCTAAATGCACATAAGGCAACAAGATAAAAGAGGGCTACTTTAACAAATATATATTTTTCTCTCTCTCTCTCTCTCTCTCTCTCTCTCTCTCTCTTTCTTTCTCTCTCCCTTTCTTTCTATATATAAATGTTTATATATAGACTATATATATGACCATATAATTTTGATTTCACTTTGTTGTTATAAAAATTATGACTATGCAGACATACACAACCTGATAACGCTCCAATGTAAAGACATGTATCGTTATAGTTGAACTTTGCGGCAATGGCCGAAGCGTGTGACTCTTTCTCTCTCTCTCTCGCTCTCTCTCTTTCTCTCTCTCTTTCTCTCTGTCTCTCACGTAGTAGTGGGCTGTTAGATCTGCTTGTTAGAAATGTGTTATGTCTTCCAGATAATATCAGAAAAGAACCAACACCAGAAAGACTGCGTGTGTATATATATATATATATATAAAATATATATATCCTTTTTTCTTATATTCTCTCTCATTATAGATTTTTAGCTTACTCGGACTACGAGTATCACATCGGCTTAAATTAGGATAAATTAATTCGTAAATTAATGCAAAACTGGGTACAAAAACAAGTCCATGCCCTCTGCATAAACATTTAAAAATAGTGCATAACATATCTAATGTATACTTTAGACAATTTCATCCTCCGAGACAACTTTTAGGGCCCGCCTGTGCACCAGCTAGCATTCTCTCGTCGTACGATAAACTTAAATTCCTATCTGGTCCCTCACCGAATTTCTTTTCTCTCTCTCTCTCTTTCTTTTTTTTGAGGCAAAACCACTTCGCGCCAGTCAGAGCGAAATGAGCGTCCACGAAGTCCGTACACAGATCGTCCGAAAAGTGTACATCTAATTATCGACCTCAAATGACTGATAGATAATGAGAAAAAAACACTATCGATCGGTGCATACATGCATTATATTACTATGTGAACAATCACTAAGCATAAACTACGTGACAGGGCTCATTGAAAAAAAAAAAAAAAAAAAGAAAAAATTCAGTTATGAAAGTAAAAAGACATTGCCTACATTGAGATCTTCGTTTTTAGCTTTACAATACGCAAATGTAAATCATCGTCTTGGTGGAATTAAACGTGACGGGAATATCAGTGACGGATGGAAGCACGGAAGAAGGAGACGGAAGAAGATGAAGAAAAAGAGGAGAAGGGGCTGGATATAAAGTGGACATCATTGAAATATATAACAACCGTTGCGGCAATGTGTGAGAAAACTTACGGGTGTGGTAGATGCTTTCCTCAGAGAGGCCTGCGATAGAATAGAAACACACGGTCAGTACGAAGTCATTCAAAAATACCATGTAACGGAGAAAAGTGCAGTGGAGAAAAGGTGACATGCCATATCGAAATGCGTTTCGAGCTGCAAGCTCTACTTGTGCCCCCGTCAAATCTAAAGTGTCCATGATCGACTGCACTTTCTTAAAATGATGGATACCACGTGCGTCAATCTAATCAACAGCGGGACAGTATCCTAGAATCTCGCGTAACATGACGGCTCGCGCGCGAGAAACGTTCGTAATCGTCAGTGTGGAAACACTGACATTGATGAAATTCATCTCATCGGCCGCGATTCATCACGACGATAATAATCATTGAATCAATGCCTATCTCTTTCACGTGCGCGTGCGGTATCTATCGTCGAAAGAAACCGCGGCAGGTCGGGGACAGCCGACAATGTCGCAGGAGTACATCCGTTCTGGCCGTGCGCGCGCGCTATGTTTACTTATCATTCTTTCGCGGGAATTGTTCAGCAGCGAAATGTTTGAACACCACGTCGATATCCTCGGAACTGGGCCCGATGGTGTCCGGGGGAGACGCGGGCAGACTTCTCTTTGGACTATAATTCGTACGGGGACTATGGCGATCGGCCTCGTGGAGGCGACCGGACGTGTGCACAACGCTGTCGCCGTCGCAGCTGCGCAAGTACTCGTTATTCCTGGACTTGTGATGCAAGAGGGAATTCATCTCGATGCCGTGATCGAGACGGTACGCGGCCTGCTTCGCGGGCACGTCCGGCGTCGTCTCGACGTTGATCGGCGACCTCTTATGCCTGGGTACCTCGTGGTACGGCCCCAGCGAGCTCTTCGACCTGGAGCTGTCGTTCGAGTGCTCCGAGTCGAAGTTGCACAACTCGGACTCGAGACTCTCGAAGTCGATGCCCTCGCGGGAGTTGGCCGCGAGGAACCTCGGCACCGTCGTGTTCGCCTGATCGGAGTCGCGACGGCTCAACTGCGGTATGGATATCACGTTCTCCTGGACACTGTACTCCACTTTAACCGTGGCGGTTTTGTCGTCGAGCGCGTCCCGGCTGCCCCATGTCTTCATCTTGTTGAACACCCTCAGTGGGCTCTTGGATATGCGCGACTTGTGCTGAGAGGAGGAAGAGGTGGTGGAGGAGGTCTTACCGATGGAATTCTCGGGGCTCGACTCGAGACCATCGGTGTCGTTAATTTTGATGGTGACCGAGTTCTTTCTCTCGGTACTACGCGGCGAATTGAGGGAGCTCTTGCGCGAGCCGGACGGCGACCGGAAGAAATCGGCTAAGGACGCTAAGCGCGACTCCGAACTGTCTCTGCGCTTCGACTCCTTCGACTTGCTTCTATCGCGTTTCTTACTCTTGACCCGCTTCGCGGTGCCCACCAGAGTGCACGCCACATTCTGCACGAAATTCGTGGAGTACGAGTGCTCCCATTCGGGCGGCCTCTGGCATTTGGGCGACGTGGTGGCCTTCATGGAAGCGCCACCACCCGCACGGCCGACCCGATTCGGGTAATCGTCGTTGATTATCGGGGGCCCGTCCGAGGATTGAGTCTTAAGATCGTTCGGGGCTTTATGCAGAACTATGGACTCGTATATGTCGTTGTCCAGAATGACAAAGTCCTCGCCTATGTTGCAGGGCGCGAAGCCCTGCATGATGCTGTCGAGGTTTTGCGGCATATCGTTATAGCTACTACATCCCGGCTGATTGTCTATCAGGTTATTGGCCGAGGAGTACAATTTTCTGGAGGTAGGGTTACCTATTTCCTGCAGAAGCGGGGAGCGGTGCGCGTTCGCCAACAGGGCTGTACGCAGCGGTGTCTTTTCGAGATCTGGCGCGGAACGGGACCAGCGTTTGCCGCCAGGGGAGGCGGGATTCGGCGGCTGGGTGATAATAGCCCCGCGTTCACGTTGATGAAGCGTCGACGGTCCCCAAGTCTTACCCTTTACTCCGTCCGCCGGTACTAGACGGGGAAAGAAAGAGAAACAAAGTGCTACTCACTACGGTACTAACTACTCAAATCTCCTCTCCTTCGCTCAATTCGACGGAGGCGACTCGGAGGCTTCTTACGGATATACTCTCTTCGGGAAGCGACTGTATATATTCAAACGATATCATTGTGCACACTAATCTCAGCGAGATGGTATACTCTGTATCACTATGGTATAATACAATAGCTCAAAGTAATTGTGGCTTTTGCGAGAGAAGAAAGTAAAATGGAGAGGTATCCATGTATGTATATATGTATGTAGAAACAATGATTGTGCACACCATGCCGAAAAAGTATTGACATGTATAAAAAGTACAAGGTGTCTACCACGAACAAACAGTGTAACACTCAAATTGTCTGATTACAATTCAATACGTTCGATCGCTCGTAAAGTCACTCATATTGCACGATACATTGTCAATAATTACGGTACTACTGAAAGCGTTCAAAAGTGGATTTATTATACTTACATGCGATTGCTCGGAGTCTTGGAATGCTGGGCGAGCCTGGTGGGCTGTTGGGTCTCGACGGGTTTCTCACCTTGCCTCGATCCAAGGCCGTGTGCTGAACGGTGATCGTATGACGAAAATCTAAACAGGGATATCTCTAATTACAAACCGAGATATATCATTCTTCACCGAAATATATTTTAAAGAAAGGAGTATATATATATATATAAAATCGCTGCTTACACCTAAATCAATTTTGGAAAATCGATTTTGTACACAGCGTCTGAACGATAATTTGGAGAAAGAGAGTGATTATTTTACCCGATGGCGCACTAATGTTGCTCCCAGGCTCCTTTTTGTTTAACTTCAATCGCGACTTCTTGAATTTGCCACGTCTCTTGTTCGGCGTAGGCGTATTCTGTTGTTGAATGATCATTACGGTGAGTTCCCTTTCTAAGAGATCTATCTCGCGCGCAGCTAACTCCTGCTCCCGCTGCCTCAAGTTCTCTTCGTGCTGTCTCTGTTGCACCTGTGCCTTCGTCAGTTCTTCCTCTCTACAGCGCAGCTCCTTGCAAGCGAAATTAAAAAGACACGTCAGACGGCCAATTTACTTAGAGCACCGTAATTATATATGTATGTACCGAGTCATATCACATGTTCTACGAAACTTAAAGACAATAATTAACTTTTATCGAAAGAATAAAAAATATATGTAAACGGGACGACTATTCCTCTAACAGTGATATATTAAGCAACTTTTTTATTTCGTCTTACCTCCTCTAAAGAACGGCATGCCTTTGCAAAGCGTTTGAAATAACGATTATAAATATTATTTATTTTGTAATACATATTTGTATACGTGTAAGGTTTGAAAATGACATCTTACAAAATTTGTAGGAGAGATTGTACGAGAATACGATATTTTTTGAATAATTTCAAATGTAAAGATACAAGTAATTCTCAAACACAATAACGTCATAATGCTTATACCTTTTCCTTCATGCGCAGCCCGTGCAGAACTTGCTCAATCTCCAGTCTCCAATCTTCCTGCATCGTGTGAAAAGACTCGTGTGGCGTTGCCGCGAATGCATCTCGCACCTCCTCCAGAGCTATTAAAATCTCCGCGAATCCAGGTCGAGCATGACTGTCCGATGCCCAACATTCTAAATAATAAATTACTTTCAGTATACTAAACTCACTCTGGACTTACTAAAGTACGCGATTATAAGCACGATTTGAGAAGAAAAGGATCTCTCAGCGCGTCTAATTAATCTCTCACCTTCCATGAGATACCTCCAGGGTTGAGGGCAAGTTGATGGTATAGGTAGAGTCAGTTTATTAACAGCGACGCCGTATGCTATAGCCAAAGTATCGATGCCTTTGTACGGTATCTCTCCCGTCAGGAGTTCCCACAACAGCACACCGTAGCTGTGAGTGAAGATTTCAAGTACTTGAATTAAAAGTCAGACACAGCTCAAGGAAAATACGACGAAAACGCTCATTCGTGAGATGAAGACATCAGACCCAAAGACATCGAAAACTGACCTCCATACATCACTGGCTTTGCTGAAGGTGCTCTTCTTGATCACTTCCGGCGCCATCCAGGCGTAAGTGCCCGCCGCTGACATGCGGGTTGTTTTGTAGACTTCTCTCGCTAAACCAAAGTCCGTGATCTTTAGGGTTTTGTATTGCAGATCGTCGTTTTCAATCGGCTCGCTCAGTAACACTATCGATGTGAAAAGATGTTCCGAATGAAAAGAAGGGAACGGACTCACCGATGTTATTGTCGACTTGTTGACATGTCTTACCATTGGAGCTTTTCAGATCCCTATGGATAAGGCTTATAGGAGCTTTATTGTGGAGGTAATCCATTCCCCTCGCGATCTGTATCGCCCAATCGACTAATACGTCGGGTCTTATTTTCCTGCCACTAAGGACTCTGTTAAGACTGCCGCCGCGGGCGTACTCCATCACAAGACACATATTGGGCATCTTTATACACACCCCTTCTAATTGCACAATATTTTCGTGTTTCAATAACCAGAATAATTTCGCTTCCTGCCGTACATTTTCTAACGTTACACTGGGCTCTTCGTCCGGGTCTTGGCGCGCAGCCTTCACGGCTACCTCGCGGCCCTTCCAAAAGCCCCTGAAAAATCAAAGGAATCTTACTAATGAGCACTATCTTCATCGCGAGATATGTATGTGTATGTGTATATGTCTTGAAATCATTGTCGGTACTTTAGAATCAGTATATCAGAATCTTTTTCCATGGAATGTTTCTGAAACAAACGTGACGCTGATAGCTCTGCACATCTATACGAAGCGATTCGTTCGCCTACCTGTACACTTTCCCAAATCCTCCGACCCCTATAACTTCCTCCAGTTGCAGCTCTTCGAAATTGATTTCGATAGGTTGCACCTTATCGATCACCGACGAGACTCGATCGATACTCTCTGCCTCCGCGACGAAGTTCGCAGGAAAGATTCCCACTTTCCCGTGAACTTTTCCAGTCCACCATCCTTCGTCGCCTGAGATTTTCGAGTCCTTCGACAAAACCTATCGTAAAGAACAACTGTGTTTTACACTGGCAGACTCTTATGCTAAAATAAATACATTGTCGCGATTGAATCGGCCGTTTCCCAATCGACTATTTGCAATCAACATACCAAGTAGGGAGTTTTCACAAAATGATCTCAATGAAACAAATAATCGAGATTAAATTATCCTGGAAGTTGAACTACCTCAACAGTCTCCCCTCTCTGAAGAGATAACTCATCTTCACCCTGAGCAACGTAATCAAAGAGGGCTGTGAAGATAGTAGTGCTGTTGTCCTGTCGTGACTGAGAAGAGGAATGTGTACCGTGGGATGGACTAGTCTGTTGGGAGACAGTTCTCGCAGTTCCACCGCTATGCGTATCAGAAACGCTGCTGTCAGACATATTGTTACTGGACGTATGTCCATATATGTAACTGTAACTGCAAAAAGGAATCTCCCTGATGAAAATTGCTCAGGTCACCTCCCGTAGGTCTTGTCTACGGTGTATGGCTTTACCTAGCGTTATGACTATTGGTTCTGCTGTTATGCTGATACCGCGGTGATGAGTTGGCCGTGTTTGGACTATGAGGATGTGAGGAGCCATTCTCTGGGTAGAGTAGGTAACGCTCGCTCCGATGACGAGCGTCCGGTTGTCCGTGGTCCATCAAGGTAGACAAGCCTCTCGCCGATAGCCCGGCCGGCGGCATATGGCTCGACACTCTCCTTACTCCTCTCTTCTGCGTAAATCACACTCTTTCCTTCTTCTCTCGACTCCACGCGCCGATACCGCGTTACACCGCGCGACGCAAAACACTAAGTTGCGATTTAACGTTTCGTCTCTTATCGCGGCCGAGTGACGATACATATCAGGAACGAGAAGCGTCGTCGTCCTGACGCATCCTGGATCACCGTGGGACAAGGCAGGGACTTGGAGCAAGCGGTTTACATCGGATACACTCCCCCCCTGCTTGGCGCTTGTAAGTACTACGAGAATGCGAAATCGGATCGCGTTAGCGTGATTGATACGTTTCCCATCGGCTACAATGTTCCGGGAATACGCGACGGGTTTCCTGCGCGACGGTAAGAAGCAAACAGGAGGAGAGGACGCGATCACGTCTCGACTCGCTTTCTCCCTCTCTCTCTCTCTCTCTCTCTCTCTCCTCTTACCACCCTGTGCGTGAAAACAATTTCACGGAAACCGGCATTCTGAGGCGCGTGTCCGCGAATGGCGCGCACGGACCTAGTTCGTCCTGTCGCGAGGACGATCTTCGATGGTCCGTGGTCGCGGGGCGGAATTCGGCGAAGGCGGAGGAGGCCGCGATATGCCGAAATACCAGTCTCGACGGTCTCGCGTCAGGGTGTGTATACCTACAAGCCCACTCTTTCCCTCTCTCTCTCGCGCGCTCTCGCTCTCTCTCTCTCTCTCTCTCTCTCACTCTTTCTCTCCCACTCTCTCTCTCTCTCTCTCTCTCTCTCTCTCTCTCCCTTGCTCTCTCTTTCTGTTGACGAGGCCTGTTTTTCTCGCCGCCGGGTCGTTCCTACGGTCGGCCGACTTGGGTCACGGGGGGTTCAAGCAGCCGCGCTCGCCGCCCCGAGGACACGACGCTTCGCGTCAGCCCGCACGTCGCGCGACGATGCCACATTTAACAATAGAAAACGGAGCAGCACTCATAGCAATAACCTCGCGGACGCCATGTTTCGTACGACGGCCCCGCCATGAACCCGCGACGCTCGTATAGACGACGCGCATCGCGTCCTGCTCTGTCGCGCCTCCGCTGACACCATCTGTTATCGGTCGCCGTGTATCATGTGAACGGCTGTTCACATACATCGGGTGCCCGCCTGGGTATTTAAATTCATGCTTGAACGGGAGTTCGAGGCTTTTAAAAGACTGTTTCTCGAGCTCCACGTGTGAAGTCAGACGTCTCGCCTTTAATATCGCGAGTGAATCTAAGTGGATATGAGCGATATTGTATGATGTAAATTTTCACTTCTCATGTGTACCTTGGCTACTTGATTCTCGAAGATATGCTCTTTATTATTAGCAATAATTCTTGCTAGCTATGATTGAATATTTGATATTTACATGGGATATCTTTAGGATGTAAGGTATCTTAATTGCACAACAAATCCTAGCTAATTTCAGGATCAGGTTCACTTCTGCATATCACAGAGATACGTCTATTCTTTGGTATATGTTGTCCTTCAAAATATGATTCCTCAGATTTGAGAATTTCATGGTTGTACTTGTACCTTGCAACACCACTGAAAACATAATTGTATACAAAAATTTTCAAGTATATCAGTATATTCAAGTATATCAGCTAATAATAGCAAAGCATGAGAACAAGTTGTATCAAACCTCATGATATACAGTGACCTCCTTGGAAGTAGAAAGCACTCTGAGCACTCTTTCTCATGTTCCACCATTGTCAGTCTCATTACACTGTCACTTAATAAGCTTAATCCTGCAATAATCCCTCCACAAAACTACAAAAAATTTCATCTATATGTAAAATTACTTAGAGGTCATCTCGAAACGTAACAGCAACGTTTTGTTACCCTGATACTATCAACATGAGGCTTTATCCATCCCTTAGCTGACAAATCCAATATATGCACCAGCGAGAGCTGTGCCACATCCCGTGGGAATGCTGTTTTACGAACCCTATCAATAATCTCTGAATTATCTTCATTCCACTTTCTCCATTCTGTTTCTCTGTAACCATGTATCGCCTATGAAAGAAAATAAAGGCGATAATATATAAGAAATAAACCAAATATTTCTATGTGCTCTGTGTGAAAATTGACATCTTACTAACATTGTCCCAGTGGGAAAACTCGTAACGCAACCGCTTCATGTAAGGTTCAATCTCTTGCAATAAAATCTCTTCCTCTTTCTCACTGATGAAATTTGGCAAAATTTTCATAGTGTTGTGTAACTCCACTTTCCAATCCTTCATTAAATCCGCATTTAATTCTTTCGTATCTGAATTAGAATTAGCAACATGTCTCAAGCTGGTGTAACAAAATGCTCTATTTGCGATGCGGGATATCACACGTGAGGTCAGCACCATTTCCTAAATTTAAAAATCTGTCAATACTTGTCAAGAAATAAAGATTTCGATATAAATTAGCCGTTAGCAAATATATAATATATACAAGCGACACAGACCAATCATAAACTACTGAAGCTTGATTATTTTACAATTGCAGTTTTATATCAGTTAACGGTTCTCATTATATATTCATATCAGACAAATCTGACAGCAATACATAGGTTATTTCTGATTGATATAAAGGTTATACATTTAAATGGCTTTACAGCATGGATTATAACTGCTGTGAAAACATCTAGAGCATAAACCAGATGATGTAAAGCCAAAAATCTTTAAGGGCGGATTCACATCTTGGTAGAAAAGCAGAGAGCAAAAAGGCAGCATCCAATCAGAACTGATAACCTGTCTTTCACTTGGCTTCGCAATTGCCCGGAGCGATGTCACTTGTATTATTTCCTGACATATCTATCGTACGCTATCAATTTTTTAATTTGATATAAAATGTGTTCTGAGTTAGCATGTGATTTTCTTAAATTTTTCTTCATGTTTATTACGATTAAACTTGATATTTTTATCTAGTGTATATTTGTTAATAGTTATTTATCATCTTGATATTTTCCGATATCTTTTTCCCATTACTCCATATCTGTTACAATTTATGCTCATTTTGAACTTCAGCTTTGCACTCCATCCACGATATTTCCAAGAGGGCGTTAGTGCTCAGCGAGAGTTCTCTGGTATTTCTCTGGTATTCTAAATCCAGAAGACCAACGGTCTTTATTAGTGTCTCGTCGATGCTGCTGATTATTCGGTAGAACGACAATACTTTAAATATTATCTCTCTTTTTCTATGTGATTTTATATTTTATTATAAACATCATGCTGAATGATATTTGAGATATCGTTTAGCGCGCGCAAAATGTTTCGTTGTATAGCAACTTCGTCGGTAAATCATGCGTTGGATTTGCATAAATAATGAACATTACGTAACATTGCACGAATAAAAAATATACAATATAATATACTTAATTATAAATTTTTATACGCATCTATGAAAAGTACTAGGTTAATTGCAAATTGTTTGTTTAATTAATTTATATCAAAAACGACTACGAGTCGATTGATAATGCGATCACTCATCAATTTTCAATATCGAGATGTATCGATTTATCGGCCTCGAAGGTTTCGATCGCTCGTTCTTCTTCCCTTCATTTTCCCGCATGCTGTCGGCGCGTAAGTTTCGCACGTTGGATTTACTAGGATCCATTATTATTATTACCTCCATCAACAGATCTGAACGCGTAGATCCGGATAATAATTTAACGAGTTTCGCGCACACGCCCTACATATTCTCCTACACGTTGCTCCTTCGTGTCTTAATCCGATCGTTCCGGTCTATCAAGAATCGAGCGCGGCGAATGAAAGATAATGTGAAACTCACGAAGCGTAAAGGTAGTTCAATTCGCCTCTATTTCGACGGAAGTTCCTGCTTTACAGACACGCAGCTATAGCGGCCATAACGACAGTTTCTGCCGATTCTTGCTATACTGGGTGGGCATGTTTAACAATGCCGGCGTTCATGACGATGTCACGGATATATGCGTCGAACACGCAAGCTCTTCAGCGGGACGTCCTGTTTGCAGAAGGGTGAGTTTTGCAATTCGAATATTCCGCGAAAAGATTTGCCATCATATTAGACCAGACAAACGTATTTCCGCGGGATTGCAAATCGCAGCGGCGGAAACTCTGTGCGTTGACATCGATATCATTGTCTCGCAAAATTATCCATCGGAATTGCTTAATCAATCGTGCAAACGAATTATTCTCATGCGACCGAACGCGACGATAGAAATGATCGATTTAGAAAACGTGCGCTGCGGCTCGTACGGAGCATCGAAAGCGGAAGCTGTTAGAGCTGCTTAGACGCGTTTAGCCAATCTTCCAATTTGCTATTTTCCGGCTCATTAAAGATTCCGACACGAGAAACGACTCGGTGCATCGTCGGCCGAAGATTGCGCGTCGATCGTTGAGCGTGGATCGATCGCGAGCGATTGAATATTTATCCGAATAATAATATACCATCTATTTCCGCCATTGCAGCGGCTAATGACTCGTTCTAACGACCCAATCGACGACGAACAGACATGCTATGTCATTCAAAAAGTTGAACGCGCTTACAGGTCCGTGCTTACGATTAATGGAAATGACTCATCGTGTTTGAGCACGGCAACGTACTGGTCGATGACTGCTGGACATTTTGCAAACTGTTATTACGCTTAATTTTTCATCACTATTGCGTTAGGACAGTAATGCTTTCTCCTTCTCCTTTTCTCTCTCTCTCTCTCTCTCTTTCTCTCTCTCTCTCTCTCTCTCTCTCTCTCTCTCTCTCTCTCTTTCTTGCGGATCTCTGGAGCGGATTTAAATAGAATAATTCAGTATCGTAGAGAATGAGAGAGGGGAAGAGAGGACATGACTAAACACGAAGCTACACAATGAACTTACAGTTATTTAGCGCAATCACACGGTAGTTGTCAGAGGCGACAGAAATCCGATTTGCACTCATCAACTGCAAATTCATTAAGTCCAGAGCAACGACACTCCTGTTGAATGCCGTCTCGCGGGCGGAGTAACAAATAATCCACTTATAGGATCAAGCCGCCGCTTCGCAGGTTGTCAGAAACGATGACTCTCCCCGGCCGAGGGAAGAGAAAAAAAGATTTCTCGCGCCGAGCACGCGCGCGGCGGAAATTTCGAAAAGGCAGTCGCACCTGTCGCACCTGAGAACCACCGGCCGGCTTGCTCGGCCCGGCTGTCCGCGATTAATTCGCGCTTCTGCGAAACGCGCACGTGACGCGGCCGAACCGGAAGGTTCGCGCGAAGGTTCCCAGCCGTCGGAGGTTGCCGAGGTCGGGAGCCGCGTACGCTGCGTGTCCGGTTGGGAGACCGCGCTAGTCGCGGCGGCGACGGCTGCTCGGCTCGGCCTGCCCCAGCCTCGTCGTCACGTCACGTCACGTCGTTTCGCTTCTCCCGGCCTGTTGCGTCCGTCTTGCCGTGACTACCGCACCGCCGTTCAGTCGCGCTGCCGGCATCATCCCGCTCGCAAGCGTACAACACGGGCCTCCCCGGCCCTCGTCCGAAAAGTGGCCGCGCCGCCAGGCGCCGTTTTTCCAGTCTCTCGTTTCGGGTCTCGGCGTTTCCGGCTCGGGCGAGGCGCTTTTTCCACGCACCCGTAGAAACCCCGGCTGCGCTTTTGGTGCGCGAACGCACACACTCGTGACCCTCCGTCGACCGCGCGGCTCTCCGCTGAAACCGGTGAGGACTCGATGACTGGAATATATATGATTACATGTCTTTTTTTTTATTGAAGCTACTTTGTTAAATTAAAGTAGCGTCTCGCTCAGTCTTCTCCGACGGGTCTCTATTATGAAGGACTTCTCCGGAAAAGTGCAGGATCGAGAATCGATCGAGTGATTCCGTTCTCGCGAGACGGAGAGATTTGCTGCGATTGGCAATTTTCGAACCCGAGATTCAGTTCGGGTTCGCTCGACGAGGAAATTTTCCGGCGTCGGTTTAACAATCGACGGCAAGCCGTCTGTGATCGTCCGGAGAGAGGCTCTCAGAGAGATCTCATTTACCAGATATTGTCCGTAAGTGAACCCATGCGGAGTCGATTGTGCGGTTTGTGGCAGTTTGTGGTTGTGGGGTGAAATGTAACACACGCAGCATTCCTCGTCGCAAGAGAGGCAAGAGAAAAAGCGCGAGCGAAAGAAGCTGCGGATGGTGGATTCGAGGAAGAAACGTTCGCTGGCGTTCCGGAGAGTAAGTCTCTCGCCACCTTCTGAAAAAAAGATCTACTTTTAAATGCCTCCGTCGTGTCTTCCCACGAGAAGCGCGGCGAGTGACGAGGCAGAGGAATTTACCGGCAACTCTTTTTCTGCTATTCCTGATATCGACTGGTGTTCTCCGATATTATCTGGTTGGGCAATCAATCGGAGCGATTATCATATCGTTATCGTGTCGACGCCAACCATCACTTTCACTCGATACGCTGATTCTCATGCGACTCGTCGTCGCACAGCTGTAATTTTTCACTTATAGCGTAACGATGAGATTTTAATCAATCGCGCCGGATCACGCGAGTTCACCGGCCGAGAGAATCGAGTTATTGCAAATGTCTACGCGGAGCGCGCGCCGGCGATAAGATTAAATTTGGTAAAGGGGCCGTCGTGGTGTTCCCACGGGGGAATACTTCTAGCGGAGCATGAAATGGGGCCGTTCAACGAATGACTGGGCGATTCGTCGTGGCCCGTGTCGCTTCGTGAAGGAGTCGATGACTCTGACCGCAGTCCAGCTTACCGGTCGACCGAACGGTCTCCGCGTCGTGGTCGTCTTCATCGTCTTGCTCTTCGATTCCAGTCACGACCGCGACAATCTGGTCGCACCGTCAGCGCGGTCGAATGATTCCGCATGTCTGTGGGAACAATTAACAGCGACGTCTCCTCGTGAAGAAAGCTCTTCAGCGCTCTTCAAAGCTTCCTTCAAACGACTGTAACTCTCTCTTCCTCTCTCTCTCTCTCTATCTCTCTCTCTCTCTCTCTCTCTCTTTCCTCTTTGCCGTCTTCTCTTTTTCCGGAGATTCGATCTCGAGAGCACACGGTTCACCATGGCGTTAATGCGAACCGACGTACGCGGCTGACTAACCGCGACGCGTTTCCAGATACCGCGGTCGTTTTGTTACGTGACGCCATCGACCGCTCTTGAGCGGTTCGTACGGTTGAAATACAATCTTTCAGCATCTGTGACACTGTAGATTGTCGCTTGCAAAATGCATTTTCAAAAACCGTCTCCGCGGAACGAGAAAAAACGAGGAGCCACCTTGTCTCTTGCTGGTGAAAGAACTTATAGCTGACACGGTTACGCGCTAAATTTAGCCGGCGATGTGAATCTATTTTTGCGTGAAGTTCATGAGCGTTTTTCTTGCGAAGAAATGTGTATTATACTTATAGCTTTTACATGTGTGTATATTCTTTGTAGTTTCTAAAGTGTCAGGTTGGTGCGAGAGGTTCGTCGTGCCCGTGAAGTAAAAAACTCCCTCAATTTCGAAGGATTGATAATTTTGACAAAATGAGCAATGTCATCTCGATGGTTCTTCAGACATCTAACGAGGACTTCCTTTTCTCTTTTAGTATCCAAACTTTCTGGAAGAATTTCACGGAAAAGCGACGAATCTTTTGCATCAACTTGATGCATCAATTAGCGTCGAGTTGTATACGTTTATAATTATTATACATTCGAGTTGGACTTTTACGTAATTTCCTCAAAATGTCACAATGAGTTCAAAATGTCTTCACTGAACTTGATCGTCCTTGTCTCGAGCAATTCGAAAAAGCGCATGAAGAACGGGAAAAATCGAAGAAGCGCGATTTTCAGAACGTGCGCTTGCTCTCGATTTCGGACACGTTCGCAAATGTCTGTGAGCCCCATTTGATGAGTCCTCGCGAGAGAAAAACACGTGGTGTAGCATGTCCGTCGCTTCCCCGTTTGAATCAGCTAGACCAGACGTCGTGCTCCGGACGACGTGCACTATCTAGCGGCGCTCTTCGCTTCTGACTTTCGGCTTAAACCGGTTCTCCCGCCTTCCGTGCGTGCGTTCGTCCGTACACGTCACTCCGAAGCGTATCCTTTAACGGGACGAACACCGGGATTTCGTGGATTCGAGGAGTCGTGCGTGTAATCGCGATTACCACGTCGCTACTCGCTCCTGGACGCGGCCACGGCGAGACAGCGACAGTTCGATTTTCCGGCGTGACTATTCTTCTGGATCTAACTGGCCCTCTTTTTCCGGAAATCACGGAAGAAAAACGTGGAACAAGGTAACGACAGTCGATACGCATTCTCGGTATCGCAGTAGCGTCTTTCCTCGCGAGGCCTTCCTCGGCTGGTTCGCACAAATCGCAAGCGATCGTTCCGCGTTATCACCTTTTGGCGACTTGGCGGGCTCAGCGAGTTGCGAAATCGATAACGCGCACCTGGAATTCGCGTCTTGCGAAAAAGCGCTCGCGACGCGACGGACTCCGCCGATGACGCGGTTGGTCGCTTCGATTCTCGTAGACGTGCGTCCGATTTGCAATTCGATGAGGCGGCAATGAGGTCGCAAATATCGGAGCGAATTCAGGGAATTTGTCTTCGTCTTTCACGCGAAATACGGACGTCCTTTGATAAAGACAGATAGTCGCGCAAGGGGGACGTGATGAGAGGTGTAATTGGGAGGATGATTAATCGCGTCGTACGAATAATTCAATAATTGCGCGCGTGAAGCGATCTGATGGCGAATCGCGAGGGAATCTCGCGTCGTGATAACGCACGTGTGCGTGCAAGTTAACTTACTGAATTCGCACGGAATTCCAAAGAGGAAGCATGCATTTTTTCTCTAATGATTCCGTGCAACACGTGGGAAAGGAAGCGGCTGTGCGAACACCGCCGCTTCGAAAACAATCGATGATAACGACGGAACGCGATTTTATGAATAATGGATTAGCGGGGCGTATTTTCTATCGAGCTTAATTATCCACCCGCTTGCGTAACTGTATTATCGCCATTTTCAAGAATCGCGCTCCCGGTGGATTTCGCGCGAGATCCTTGTCGGCTTTCGTATAACGGGGGATTGTTTAGGCGCGTCATGCTCGGGCAAGAGCTAGAAAAATTTCGCGACCTCGCGAGGAATTTTGCGTCGCGCCGAGTATCGGGAGGACTCCGCGAGCCGGAAGGATCTGCCTTTCGAGTTTCGTTGAAAAGCGTGTCCGCTGTTCGATACCACTTTGTCGCGGCGCGCATACACGCACGTCAGCTGACCTGGAACCGGTTTTAGTGCCGGTCGAGTCCTTTGTCTACGGCGATTTAAGGGAAATAAATCAGAGATAACGCGACGTGGACACCGTTCAGGAAGGATGTGCGAAACGAACGGGGCGCAGCGTTTGCTCGGGCTCTTCGCTCGGATCTTCGCCGCGTGTCCGCGGAGAATTCTCGCAAATATATGCCGTGTAATACGAAATATTTGCCATGCTGATGGAAGCTCACTCACAGAGAGACGCGGGAAGATCTTTCACTGGCACACATTTGGCGAACATTCTGGCCGAGTGAACGTGAGGCGGCGAAAGAGGAGGAAAAACCGCGTGACCGCGTTGGTTTTGGCGTAACGGAAGTGAATAAAATCAATTATTAATTGCAGACGAGGCGGGCCGCCTCTCTCTCTCTCTCTCTCTCTCTCTCTCTCTCTCTCTCTCTCTCTCTCTCTCTCTCTCTCTCTCTCCTCTCTCTCGCGCGCGCGCGAAGCGCGAGCGATCCGTTATGGATTTGCAAGCGGGACATACATTCCTGGATATGATCGTGAAAATAACAGAACCGTACGGTTAATTCGCCGTAGAGGAAAAGCTCGTAACGGCGCTGGGCTCTCATTTCCGAGCGTTCGCGTTTGCCATATATTTCATGACTTTCTACGTGTCCACACACAGTGCTCGCTTTGTTCTCATTCTCATTATCACAGCCGTCGCACGGCCGTGCACGAAACGCCAATCATGCGGAAATTTTTCCGGAACCCGCCAACGCTGGCGTGTCCGCACCGGCGAGTCGCCGCAACGTCGAATTAATCACTCGAACGAGCGGTGAAAAACAAGCGATTATAAGGACTATCGCATCTTGTAGAAACCTTTCAAATTTATACAACGATATCTCTTATATCTTCAACAGACGTCGAATCGAACCGAAAAGAATAAATATGTAGATACTCTTGATCCGGCGAATAATATACTCTTTTCCAAAATTTACCGTTACGACCGCTGAGGCAGAAAGAAGTCTCGCGATAATCGTCGGCGGCCCCGATGTAAAAAATCAAGAGCTCTTCTGTTCGGGAGGAACGGTTGTATCCTTGAGACGATCCTTGACACGACTTTCAGCGAAGCGAGAGAGCCTCTGTGACGGTCGTGTTAACATTGAGACATTAAAATCTCATCCGTGGAAGATATCGAGTAGCGACGATTGAAGCTTCGAAAAAAATGAAGACACGAACGCGGCGTTGAAGAAAACGACAATCGCGATTCTGTCTCTCGTCTCGAGTAGAAGGGAAAATGTCTGTCGAATTTTCACGCGGTGGGATGCCGCTTAAAACGATAATTGACTCGCATCATCATCGCGTGATTGGTACCGCAATCAGACGCACGTCGCCTGACGGTGCCTGATGGTGAAAAATGGCTGGGTATTAATTGCTGACGCGTTGGCGGCTTCGGTCTTTATTGCTTAACACGCGTGCGACCTCGATTCCCCAAAGTCGCGCGTACGCGCGACTTTGGGGAAGTCGACTTCTCGCGAACGTTAATGTCGCATGTTTTATTCTCAGATTACCCGCCGTGCGCATCTGTCTCCTGCACATTCTTCAGTCATTTCGAGACCGCCGACACGAGACGACATGACGTTTTCCGTCGCCACGAAGGAAGAGCTCGACGTGAGTTGAGCGCAAGGTCCGCCGGAATCGGCTTGTTATAAATTAGAAATTCTCGCCAAGTGCTAATCATGAATATTTATCGTTTGACGGTCGATCGACCGGCGGGAACAGCTGGATTCCAGTTTCTCTCGTAAAAAGACGCGTGACTAATCGATGAAGAGGCAGTTTCGGACGAAGCGAGACTGGGGGCCAGGCGACCGAAGTTTGTTTTGCGAATAACGCACGGATCAGGGTCCAGCGCCGGTGGATTTATTTAAGACCTCAAACACTTCGTAATTCTCTCTGAAGACGGTCTGTCTTCGTTTCCGCGAAGAAGCGGTGCTTTCCGAGAGAAACTGATTTACGTCAAATCTAAAATCTACGACTGTACGCGCGCGCTAATGACACGATATAAGGATAGATCAGCGCGTTTTCCGAAACATCATTCCCGAAAGTTTGAAGCCGTCGTGCTGAAGTAACGCAGAACGAATCTCGCCCGCAGGCTCTCGTCCGCACCACGAAGGAAGTTCCTTGGTTTTAGCAGCGGGCGAAGCGATGGGATTGGCCGGAGGGAACTCTCCGACGGGACAAATCGCTGCTACAGCCGAGCTGGTAATCGCGGCCACCATGACGAGGATGAGCGAAGATCCAGAAACCCCTGAAGAAGAGCGCAAATGGGAGAGGTGACGTATCCAGTGATGCGTAAACGGCGTGGACTGGGTAGCGCCTTTCTGGGCCTCTTCGTGGGTCTACTTCTGGGTTTCCTGGTACTCAGCTACCGTCTGATCGTTTCCAATCAGCAACAGCAGGTCGCCATGTGGACCTCCATGCCTGGGCTGCGGTCGCCGCCGAGAGCGTCCGCTCGGAACATGCCGAGGCTGAAGGACGACGAGCGAATCAACAGCTCGACCTCGAGTCTCGTGTTTGTGGGCGTGATGACGGCTCAGAAGTACCTGGACACGCGGGCTAAGGCCGTCTACGAGACCTGGGGCAAAGAGCTACCCGGCAAGATTGCCTTCTTCTCGTCCGAGTCCTCCACCGTGCCCGACAACTGCCCGGAGTTGCCTCTGGTGCCGCTCCCGCGGGTGGACGACACCTACCCGCCACAGAAGAAGTCCTTCATGATGCTGCAGTACATGTGGAGCAACTTTGGCGATCGCTTCGAGTGGTTCCTTCGGGCGGACGACGACGTATACGTGAGGACCGACCGGCTGGAGAAGTTGCTGAGGTCCGTCGACTCCAGAAGAGCGATGTACATCGGTCAGGCCGGCAGGGGTAACTCGGAAGAGTTCGGATTGCTGTCGCTGGATTACGACGAGAACTTTTGCATGGGTGGCCCGGGGGTGGTGCTATCCAGGGAGACCCTGAGGAGGATCGTGCCGCACATCAAGTACTGCCTGCGTCACTTGTACACCACGCACGAGGACGTCGAATTGGGCAGATGCGTAAAGAAGTACGCGGGGATCCCCTGTACTTGGAGCTACGAGGTAATTTTTATTCTTCATCATTGCACGGCGGATAATGCGACCGGATGTAAGGAATAAACAGGAGCGCAATAAGAAAGCGACTTTTCTCACGAAAGTTGCATTCTTTCGCTTTTACTCTCTCCTGTGCGAATCTATCGATTCGCTCGTTTCATCGTCGCAAAGCAGGTGCGATACGTTACGCGCAGATAGCTTACGTGAATTTTTATCTTATCGTAAGACAACGAAAATACACGTTAAACAAGTCTACCTTGCTGATTGCCAAAAGGTTCTCCCCCCTTTCCATTGCTTTGCTTTTGCGCGTGTTTAACGACAGAATACTTTAACCAAACACGCGATAATGCGCTCTCAATGAAACCTCAACGACGCTACACGACCGCGATATTCCATCTGTGTACAAGGTCGCTTCCAGGTAATTTCCAGGGGAACGAAAAGGACAGATTAAACAGCTTCTTACGACGTCGAGTCTGACTTGTAAAAAATATGCAGAAGTCCTCTCTTTCTTCCGAGCAAACCGAGCCGGGTTCGTTCGCTGCCGATTCAATGCGTTCCTTTTCTCAATGCGTGTAACATTTAATGGCTAATCGTAAGATAGCCAAACGCAGATATGATAGTTTCCTCTACATCCGGAATCCCGGGAACCGCGCGATTGTTTTATACATTCCGCGACCTACGCGATCCTAAAGTTATTTTAAGATTGTCCTCTTTTCTCCTCTGCTGCTCGTCTCCTCGAAGCCGCGACACGGACGAGTCGCGTATGCGCGTGACGCGTGACGATTTGTTGATTAACACACACGCACGGCGGATTAGGAGCTGGTTTATCCGCTCCCAGAAGTGTTTTCCTCACACGTACGTGTTCCAATATCGCGTCCCCCAGCACGATCATCTCGGCATCCCGCGATGATGGAGGCATTACTTGGACACCAATATAATGGATCCTGACGTCGATAATAGGGGGGAGGGGAAGGGGTTTAATAAAATTGTAAATATAATAATGCTGTAGCTTTGAGATTTTTTATAATCATTAATAGACTCTCAGCAAACAACAGCGGACATTGTATATCAGAAATCGGACAGTGTGGATGCAGTGAATCCTAGACATAAGGATTTGATTCACGGGCGCCTTTGTATTAATTGACCTGTATCATTTTACCTAAACTGTTTAAACAGATCTAGTAAGAATGATTTCTTTCAATTTGGAACCCCCCTTCCAAAAACCCCCTCCCGTTTTAACCCCAAAACCCGCTTAGAATTCGCCAGTGTATGTCACGATCGTCGCCCGAACTGTCGCCCGCGCTCGAGGAGTTTCTTAATGTCAAGCCCTTCACCTCCCCTGCGCGCCGATCGAGCTTAGACGATCAAGATTACGTGATCCTGAGTAACTTAATCAGGAATGACGTAGCGACGGTCTCGTAATAAAATCGCGCGCACAACTCGACCATGTCGTCGGTTTGAACGCGACACACGAGCCGCGCGCTCGCGGCATCAGGTAGGTCGGCCTCAAGTCGGAAGACACAACGCGCAGCGATGAGGATGTTAGTCGTTAAGTAAGTAAATCGTACCCTGCTAACCCAATGGCCAGATCGAGCTATTCTTCTCCATCTTGGTACTCGGCCGTATTAGGTCGTACCGCTTAAGTAACAATTTGTGCCACGGAGTGCTTAAATCTTCGAGGCGCACGTCATGATAATTGAACAGAATTGACGCGGGAGCCGTAAACGGAGCGCGTGGTGCAAATTTCCGAATGAGACCAGAGAAAACACGTGACTGCTCAGACGAAGAGCAGCCCCTCTCGCCCCCGACGACGAAGCCTTCAAATACCCGCCGGGTCAAAACTTTGTAGTCTCTCCGATCGCTCGCGTCGTGTTTGGACAGGAAAATTGGCCGCTGTTTTCTCCGCGAATTCTGGAATGCATCCCTTTCGTAAAATGGGAGAGAATTCTCCTGCTTCTCAGAGACAAGAGGCGAGATACATCTTGAGATTCGTGCAAAAAGTAACGAAGCCCAACGCACCCATCATGACGGTTCACTACTCGGCTAATCAGTCATCTCTTCTGACTTCCTCATCGTTTCTTGATCTATCACGTATCTATTGTGCGTTACATGCAAATCGAGCGAGAGATTGGGCAGACCAGCGAATCTTGCTGAAGCGATGAACGCCTTGATTAAGGCTTAGTGTACTTGCGTGGATGCGCATGGCTCCTGACGATTCGCGTTGTCGTATTACAGTCGCAACGGACGAAAGGTAAAGTGCACGGATGAGGATGTTACTCGTTAGGTCCGAACAAATCGTACCCTGCTAACCTACTGGCTAGACCATTCGTTCTCGTCTTGACACTCGACGTAAGGTCGAAACACTTAACAATCGTTCGTGCGGCATGCAACGCTTGCACGGCGTTCACCGGCGGTCAGTTTTGCACATCCAGTGCGCGCGCTGCAATTGATTGATTGATTGATTGATTGACTGATCGATCGGGAGCCTGCGCGAGATTCGATAAGGGATTTACGAGCTCGCCAGTGGGTCACGCGTGCGTTATAGTGCCTTTTGTCGTCCATTACGACCGCGAGGAGGATCGATAAACTCGCTGGGATATTGCGCGTTAATTCCGAGAGAAATTGCTGTCCCCTGGAGGCGACGCGATTAAAGTCGGTTTTATATTCGACTGAGTAATTTGGCAAGGAGTGGGAGGAGGATTATTGTGTTGTCCGAAGCGGAGATGCGTGCGAAACGTCTCGTGGAAGCACAAAAATGAGGGAAAAGAGTCCGAAGAAATTCAACGAATCAGACCCGTATTTTTCGTCGGTAGACGAGCGAAAAATTATGAGACCGATAAGAGCAAAGAAATAGAATTACGTTGTAAGGTCTTAGAAAGTGGGATCACCGTGGGAAATACTTGAAGTGTCTCAAGTTTTTTAATTCAGCCTCGAGTTTGATATCGGACCAGGAGGAGTCCAAGGATGTCCAAGACTTCATCAGCTTCAAAGAGGCCCGAAGAGGCTTTTTACAGGCACTTTAATAACTTTAATAAATGTTATACAGGCGTCACGCAAACGACGTGCCGAGATGCTTGTCGCCGAGGCATCGAGAAACGCAGGCGTAATACGGTGAAATAAGAAACCACCACACCCAGTTGTGCAGTGCTGATTAGCACTTGCGCCGCGGGTTTGGCGTTTCGGTCCAGACACCGCGCGACAGATACGACGTTCTTAATAATAATTATTATAGGTCGCACTGCACACAGGCAGGAAGTTCGTACTTTAACTCCGCTTCTGCTTGTGCTAATTGCCATTTACCGAGGCCCGCTCGTGCGTGCATTCAGACATGCATTCGGAGCGAGCTGGTGTGCGCGGCTCGCTCGAAATCGACAGACGCGATGCCATTGTCGTGATGATCAAGCGAGCACGCGATTCAAGGGAATGATCAGCTCGAGCCAATTTCGGCTGAAAATGAGCCGGCTGAACGGCCGCGAGCCGGACGATCGAACATCGTTAATCAAATAAACGACTATATTGCTCCGTCAATTTCGAGACAGCAGACTTCGTCCGCTACGTCTTAATTACTCGCTTCGGAGCGGTCGTGGAAGTCGATTTGCTTAAATTTCGGAGGTATCGCTAAATTACGAGGAAGAACAAGGTCGCTTCGTTAGCGTGTAGTCAGCATGTCATTAGCATACGTCGAAATATACATCGTGTGACGCAGACGAAATGATCTTCCGGTGACGATCTCTCTCTCTCTCTCTCTCTCTCTCTCTCTCTCTCTCTCTCTCTCTCTCTCTTTCTTTCTCTCACGCACAGAGAATCGGCGACACTCACGATACATTTGCGACGGTATGCTGCAGATGCAGTCCATTCTCTATCACAACAGCAGCGGGGCCCAAGCATTCACCGGAAATCTCAAGAAGAAGGAGGTTCATCGTGCCATTACTTTGCATCCTGTGAAAAGTCCGCCTCACATGTACAGGCTGCACAATTACATGAGGGTTGGTATATCGCCGAGTATAGTAATTATGATAATCACCACACAATCGCGCATGAAAAGAAAATCAGCCGCTGCTCCATCACTCAGCCGAGGCTGCGGAATAACGTAGCGACCGTTACGAGGATAACGTGAGGTAACGCGAACAACGCTTCTAAGGAGCAGCTCCTCTCCGAGACTCCCGCCGCGTGTTATCCCATTATTATTGCCGATATTTAACTCGTGATTGCATCGCACGCGCGTTATTAGCAGATGGGGTGTCTACAATTACATGCTTTCCCTGATCGCAGGGGCTGCAAATACAAGAGCTGCAGCAGGAGAGGATCCGCTTGCACCGAGACGTTCACACGATGGCCCAGGAGCTCGGAGTCAGGCCGGATACCCTGAAGAATTACGAGCTAGTGGAGGGTCTGCATCTTTTTCCGGCCGATCCCAATTCCGAGAATTACCCGGGCGACACGGACGTACTAGGTGATCCCCGCACTTCCGTTATCGCGAACCGGCTATGGAAATTGGCCCGAGCGACGCTCGCGATACGCCTGTGTAAAATTACCTCGCCTTTTGCCGTTTCCGCTTCATTATCGCTTACTCTCGGGCGAGAATGGCGCTTCCGTTGCGACGATGGCTCGCCGTCTAAATAATTATTCATAAATAATTCATATCTCTCCAGCGTAAAACTTTTCACCGCTCCTCGCCGTTGAATTAACGCGCTGCCACGCGTTTATGCCACGTGCGTAAGCGACCGTAGCCATGTACGGCGCTTTAACGTAAGCATTCCACCGGGATATTACCGGGATACTATCGCGTCGCTCAAACCATTCTCTCTTTCTCCCCCTCGCCGGAAGGATTGTGCGTCCGGATACTTGAAACCGGATACGAAATCTCGCGCCGAGGCGAGAATCGCGATATGTAACTTTGTACTTATCATCACGTTTGATCTCCTCGTGTCTCCAATTTCGTTGTCATTAGCTACGTCATTATCTTGTCGTGGATGCGCGAAATTCCACATAAAAAAAGCGAAAGCAAATAAAAAAAAGTGAAATTGAGCTCGTAGAAACTCGTCTCTCACAAAGTCACCGATTTCGAGAGATCAAACTTCTAGTTATGAATCTCTTTCTTTGCACTTTTCGTATTTCTGCAAATTAGCATTTTGCTTTTAATTTGGTAGGCAGTAATTGAAGTTGGACGGAAATAGATTTCTCTTTCAGATCAGATTCGATCCTGAAATAATATTCAGTCGTCGAGGCGTTTGGGAATTAATAAGATGAACGATCTCAAGAACGATCGTGCTATTCTAGACTTCTATTCTCGTCGATAAATCTAGTCGGAATGATCGTCCCCATGCAGACTAATGGCCAGCCTAACGCGGGACTACAAACTTGTCGTCACGTCTCGATTGAATTCGTCAGACATAAACGATCGAGAGTCTCGCCATTGCTATTCCGATCATTTCCATTTCCATTATAGTCCTACTGATTTCGCGGCCGTTGTGCGTTAGAACGTTGACCCACATAACTCATACGTGCGATATGTATGATGCAATAAATCTCAATTAATTGAGACTGTAAAGGCGGGCGTAGCGTGCCGATGAAATTGTAATTTAAAGTTGCGGTTCAAGGAGCATTGGGATCCCGCAGGAAATTACCACACTCGCGCGCTTTCCTCCGTGTAATTGTCCAACAACTTTGTATCAGCGGGAGAAACAAAGCGTGAACTTGCGGCGGCTATCTTGCGCTATAGTCAGGATCTGTCAGGATCAATATCAGAACAGTCGATATTGAGAATGTCGCGCGTATCGAAAATTTAATACACATCAGATCTCTTCGCTCGATCTCCCTCGGACCCTTTTCTGCCTTGGACATCTTCTTTGAACTCATCCACTCTTCGTGCGATGCGTTTTTATGGAAGCGCTTTTTGCGGCATGTCGGCATGCGCTTATTTAGAAGAGCCAGTCGGGCCTTTGATTTGTAAGAGGAAATCTTGTTTTCACAGGTGTACCGGCGAGTTTAAGTTCGTTCAAGCCGGCGACGAGTGACGAGGTGATCCCGTGGGGCTTCCTCTCGCGGCTGGAATACAGCTTGACCGACTCTAATCCAAGGCGGCGTATTCATAGCGACATTAAAGAGGGCCTGGAAGATATCACGAGGGAGGTCATGGCCTCCATTAATTCCTGCTCGCGGCAGCGCGGCCGTGTTGTCGAGGAGCGATCGGCGCTTTATGGGTACAGAAGGGTGAACTCTTATGGGGCTGACACGATATTAGATCTTCTATTAGTTTACCGGAAGTACCGGGGCAGGAAGGTCACTCTTCCCGTCAGACGACACGTTTATCTCCATCAGCACTTCATTGGTACGATCGTTGATGCCTGTGCGTTTCTCTCTTCACACTCCGCCATATCTTTCGCGCTCGGTATTTCTTTCGCTGAATAACGGCATTGTATTAGAACTGATCTTTTCTGGCCACCAAGATGTCCAATTTTACGAAAATAAAATGAAATTTCTCCTCTCTGTCACGTCGAAAGAGAGATACGAGCCGTGATAGAAGAGTATGATACGAAATCAGTGAATGACCATTGAATATGTTTCCGCAGGACTGGAGATACGCGAGACGGTAAACGGCGTCGAAGTCGATCCTCACCAAAGATCAGACGACACGTCTATCCACCATCTGTTCCGCGGTGGTTTCCTGAATCTCAACTTCAACCAGCAGGAAGAGGACTCAGTGCGAAGCAAGACCATAAACTTCATCCTGCCGTTGTCAGGCCGCTATGAGATTTTCCAGAGGTTCCTGAAGAACTACGAAGACATCTGCCTGACCGTCGGCGAGAAGACGTCGCTGCTCGTCGTGCTCTACCAGCGCAAGGATGAGAACTCCTTCAACAAGACGATAGATCTGATCGAACGGCTCAAGTACAAGTATCGCAGCGCCAGCATGGATGTCCTGTCGATATCCGGCGAGTTCTCCAGAGCCAGAGCCTTGGACACGGCCGTGTCGAAATTGCAGCCCGATGATCTGATGCTGTTCATCGACGTGGACATCGTTTTCACGAATTCAGCGTTGAACAGAATACGTCTAAACACGCTTCCAGGTCGGAGGATATACTTTCCGATCGTCTTCAGCCAGTACAATCCCCAAGTGGTATACAGTGAAACCAGCAGGCAGGACAGATTCACCATAAACGAGGTCTCCGGCCATTGGAGGCAGTACGGCTTCGGGATCGTTTCTCTTTACAAGAGAGATTACGTCACCATCGGCGGGTTGGATCTCTCGATTCAGGGATGGGGGAAGGAGGACGTGGAGTTCTACGAGAAGGCGGTCAAGTCGGGCCTCGACGTCTTTAGAGCCGCGGACAGGCATCTGGTGCACGTGTATCACGAGATCGAGTGCAGCAAAGAGCTGCCGAGTCTTCAATTCTCCATGTGCATGGGATCCAAAGCTGACACGTACGCCGGCGTCGAGACCTTGTCTGACATGATTTACGCTAACCCGAATATACTGCACTTCGCCAAAGAGAGGAGACAGAAGAGGACCAATCCGGCTGGCTGATGGCAACAAGCTTGCAATGTGAGAGATTATCGGCTGTCGAAAATAGTTGTTAGAAAAAGAAGATTCTAGTTGACAGTGAAAAACGACATGAACTGCATGAAGTTGCAGTGGAGAGAGAGAGAGAGAGAGAGAGAGAGAGAGAGAGAGGGGGGGAGAGAGAGAGAGAGAGAGAGAGAGAGAGAGAGAGAGAGAGAGAGAGAGAGATGCGATGGGGACGCGTGTCCCTTCGAGGTAGAGGCGTCCTTTTCGTCAGCGGTTCAGTCTTGGCGGGCAATACCGACGAGCGGACCGTCCGAACTAAACCTCGGTGCCAGATTGTTAGTTAGGTGTTGTAAATATGGAATGTTATTTCATTCGAGTCTCAAGTAAGCTTTGAAAGATTGGAAGGATTTCACGCGCTCCGCTGTAAGACGAGAAACGTATGTATCGGCCGCAGCTTCGACGGAGAGACTATAATTCTCACAAGGTTTTTTATCGTGAAATGCGATAATCAAGATATTGATGTAGGCGCATGTGTCTTTTTTTATTCCCGAATTTATTTACAATGTAGGATACACTGATCTGGTAATAGAGCGGATCCTGCTATACTGAAACTGCATTAATCAGCGATGACTGCCGTAGCGAGAAGTTTAATCACACTTCGGGAATAACGAAAGACGCGTCGCCGACTATCGACAATCGAAATCAAGTGTAATGGCCTGTATTTTATAAGATCGTTAGCGTCTGAAGTAAGTCTTAATGCCGTAACGCTAAGTTTAAATGTGATATTATCGTGCCTTTGATGAAACTTTATTCCGCAATCTTTCGTTTCGTACTGCCGATCTCGTAACGCATAAAAGCGCGTTACGGCTATCCCGATATATGTAGATGTAAATACTCTCGAATTGTCTCTCTTGTTTCGCGCTTTTGTATCCCCCTCGTGATAACGTTCGAAATACGCTGAGATGCAGTCAATCGATGCATCGATCTCGTTCTCGGGAAATTCGCCGGCGACTAGAACTTCTGAGAAACTCCGTAATCAGAGAGGTGCAGAGGAGAGGTCAAACTTCGATGAAAAATAACATTGATGTTGCGAGGAAACGGAGTTGAAAAAGAACCGATTGTTAGTCCACGCGAATCGTGTTGCTAGCGATAGCTTATCATCGAGCTTCTCAGCGACGTTCGGGGAAAATAAAAACCAAAAGAGAAATGTAACAGTTAGAGACGCAATAAATAACGATAATTTATAGTTATATACTTGTGATGTGTTTGGCAATAAACGAGAACACAGAGAATACTGTTTGCAAGAGAGCGCGATTTTTCCTCAAGACGGCGCACGTCTACGATGTGCACCTCAGAGTGCAATTATCGGTAATAAATGTTGTATTGTTGCGTCATCACGCATGCAAGAGATACGTTATCGCTGTAATGTTTAGACGTTATAGTCGATTAATATGCCTTTGATTATTCCGCATGCAGTGAATATATTTGCGACCGCAGTAACGGCCTGCGTCCTCCCGAAACCTCGCACCAAGAAAAGAAGAGAGCAGACACTGAAGAATTTCCATTTATATCGCTTGATAATGGTATTCAAATTTTTTCCAACTTTTGACTCGCGATGTACAATATTTTTTACCAAGCGGTCTCCTACAATAACGGTACCGTCGTTGTTTTATTTCAGCGCTGCCTAACGACAACTGGCGTCTCAACGTGGCGAAGCTGTCGACAGTTGTCTTGCATATTATTACGATGATGGTAGATAATAGCGTATCACTCAAGCTCAAGGCCATTCGCGATCGTTCGCCGCGTTAACGGCAGACGGCGCATTTATAAGACCAGGTTGCGTCTCGTTTCCGCATGAGTCTTCAACGCGTGTAAGTGCAATCGTTATCAGCAGTCCGCATCAAATTGCGCCTTAGAGAAAACCGCGAGATTGTCGACTTAGCCTAGTATCGAACGTAGAAGAATACACCTTCCCGAGGAAAATTCTTCAACAAGGAGACCTAGAAGGAAGAAGAGCTTCCTGAACAACCAGCAGTGGCTATTCAAGCCAGACCAAGCTTCAACGCGAATCAAACTCGCGCCAACTCGAGAGTGACGAGTAGTGAAGAGCACCTTCGCCTTCGGGGTACTCCTCAAAGCGAGAGAATTTACTTGAAAGGATCAACGCATTCGGAACGGTAGATTAGCGCTTGGACCTTCGCTCCTGAAGAATGTGCTGAGCCGTGAACGTAGTGATTAAAGTGAATCATAGATACATGTTCGCCGCAGTTTTACTGCGTAAATTCGTGAGAACCTGAAGGATGGGGAGACTGTGGGTGATTCTGTTGGTCTCGATAGTCGCGCTTAGCCAACTGCCGGCAGAAGGTAAAATATTGGCGCAATGCGACGTCGTGAGAGAGATGATGCGTGCTAAAGTCAGCAGGAGTTTCATCAGCAATTGGATCTGCCTGATGCAGAGCGAGAGCGGATTAGACACGAGCAAGGTGACCGGGCCGAAGGGAGCTTCCAGCTACTCCTTCGGTATTCTCCAGATCAACAGCGCCACGTGGTGCACCAGAGGACGTGCAGGTGGATTATGCAATAAACGCTGCGAGGATTTCATAAATGACGACATTCAGGACGATATAGCATGTGCCCTGAAGATTTACAATCGAGAAGGATTCAAGGCTTGGGACGGGTGGGTGAAGAAGTGCAAGAACAAGCCGCTGCCGAACATCGGGAACTGCAGGCGGAGGAGGATGGCGGCGCAGGTGGAAACGTTGTGATCTTGCCGGTGTGAAACTCGACTTGGCTTCATGAGAGTGGATTCGATAGAAAGTCAATGCAAATAATTAGTGTAGTAATTCATACATACAAAAACATGTATAATTAGTGTAGTAATTCATACATATAAAATATTCGCGTCCTTCTGGGGAACTACCTTTCTTTCCCTCTCCTTTCGTGGAAATCGATATTGCTCACAAAGGTAAACGATTGTAGACAAAATGACCGATTGCACACACGCAGTGAGTCATAAAAGTAATTACAGTCTTCTCCATACTCCATAGTCTTGCGTGGTCGGTGTCGATAAGTTTCGCGAGAGTAAACTCTGCATTTTTCGCGCACGAAAGAACGCGCAGGAACCAAGCGGCGCGCGGATCGCTTTCAATAAAGAGCGCGATCATCCCGGCGTCGCAATTTGCTCGAAAAATCTTATTATGCATAATCGATTCTACGTGGGTATACGTCGGCACTTTCTATTGTAACGGGAATAGGCCGATTTTGTAAGAGCGCGTTGTTCCCGGCGAGCGCGATTCATTGCACAAACGTGTACTACGAGATGCTTTACAAATATGATAGTAAATCGATTGGAACTAGGCCAGAAATGACGTAAAGCTTCGCCGCGCTCGTCCCAGAGTCGCCGCGCGATTTAGCAGGCGGCACGGCGAGCGAGCGGTTTAGAAATTCCTGCTGTTAGAATCACAAAATCCAAACGTGACGAAACTTCGCCGAACTCTTCCCGATTTCATTCCCTTCTGCTCGCGCTGCGCGTACGACGCACGAAGGATCGTCCTCGCTCTGAATATCGCGCGCGAGCGAAATTCAAAATGCCTGCCAAAATTCGACGATAGATCGGGCAAATTCTGCGCTGGAGGGATCGAGGACACACCTCACGAAAGGACACACCTCGAATAAAAATGTCTCCGACGCTGAATGTGCGATTGTCGGGCGCTTCGAGAATCGTCTCGGTTAATCCGCTTTTACGCGGCGCGGTATTCGAGCAACCGATTAATTCTAACACTTGTATCAACGAACGGGCTTCTCTGGGAGAAGCACAAGCGAAGAGCATCGCGACAATACGGCCGCTGTTCTTCGACTCGGCTCTCAAAGAAGAGGTGACATAAGCCGTAAGCGAGAGATCGTAAGATACGAGGATCCTCGATTTTACGCAACGCGCGCGTACTGCGCGCGTTTCTGGGAGGATTTCTGTCCTCCTTTGAATTTAATATCAAGGTCAGTGGCGGGCGGTGTTCTCCCCGATTTCTCAGCCGATCGTGTAAAACGACCGACCTTACACGCGCGCTCGCGCGACGTCCCAGAATTTCGGTCAGCGGTCCGAGCGAGATAATTTCAGTGTTCGCTTTCACATCGATAGCGTCGCGAAATATTGCGTGGCGCGAAAGGAAACAAACGCTCCATGTGCTTCCGGACGTTGTACGAATCTTTGTGCTTTTTTTCTCTTTTTTTTTTTTTATCAAGGTATGAGAATGAGCGTCGTTCTTCCCGAGTGGGCGCCCAATAAAATGTCCGATCTCGCAGCGACGCGAATCGACCCGCGAGAGCCTGTCTTTTCAGATGATAATCACTAGCCGAGAGCTAAAAGGTGTTGATGTGTGTGTGTATGTGTGTGTGTTTGTTCGATGCGCCGCACGAGGATGCACGTAAGCTCTTTTTTTCCGTAGGCCCCGGCCGCGGAGTGCATGCACCTTTCACTAGCGGAAGTGAACAGCTGAGAGATAGACGCGTGAGAGCGACCCAGGTCATCATTCGTTCGTTGCAACCGTCTCGTCGAAAGAACGCGGAATGCGCGCTCGACCGGGGTCATTAATCGCCGCCGATTATCGACACGATAATATCGTGACTTATCGGTGCTTCGGCCCGACCATCGCGGCGAAATTGTCCGATTCGCCTCGCGCCGGCGATGGCTAATAATGCGCGAATGTGGGTCTCCTGAGATAATAGATCAGAGCGTATCTTTGGATCTTGCTGAAGATAATAAAAGAACCAATTCTGGGACAGGTGGCTAAAATAAAAATTCCGGAAGTCCTTTTATTAGTATTGCCTCTGTTCTGTAAATTTGAGTATTTAATATATTCGCGCCAATATTTCGCCAATATTCGTGTTGAATGTATACGCTGAGAGTTTAAATATTCAAATCTCCAGATACCGCGGCGATAAAAATACTCAGAGCTAGACACGCATCGTCGTTTTTACGTCGCTTTTACGTTATTTTGTATGTACGTCTTATGCGATTACGGACGAGCGGACAAAAAGCGACGCGGAAAATCGCCTTGCTCAATCGACATTTTATTCCCTCGATACGTGCGCGACAGTCGATGAAGCTCATAATTACCTTGCCCGTCAGACTCGTAGCGCAACTCTGAAACCACAATTGTTCTTCGGCGCTCGCGCTCGCGCGCGCGCGCGCGCTGAGGAAGACTCGTTAGTGACGCGTTGGTCGGTTGGTCGGACGGGGAAGAACCGCGCATTAAGCGCCAGCGCAAACGCGATATCGTATCTCGCGGCTGGTACATCTCGCGGCAATTAATCACGCGACGCGTCGGCGGGGATGCGCGAAGTAAATGAATAAGCGCGATACGCTTTCTCACGAGGCGCTCTATGACTGCGCAATGCGCGTGAGAGGACGGACGTATGTAGATGCCATATGTATGTGCCGTATAAATGAGTCTCCTTTGGTGTTTCGGCGGTGCGAAGAGACGACGCGGCTAACGACGTGGAGGTAAAAGAAATCACCTCGCGACGCGTTCGTCGCGGCGATTTGTCGGGGCGAATAAAATGATACAGGAAGTGAGTCCAGGCGCGATCCCGAGGTGCCGTAACTTCGCCACGTAACTTCGGGCGAATCATTATCTCCGACTTTCCTTTAATACCCGCCGTTTACCGAGGATTATCAACGCCGAGCGTTCGGCGTTGATAATCCTCGGTAACATTCTTCGGTCGGTGCTGAAGCGCACCGTCTCTCGAAGATGACGCGAGATCGCCCGGCTTTGCTGCGCGTCGAAAGGCCGGACCATGTGGGTGCCGATTTCTTCCTGCGATTTCTTCGCCGGGACAGGAGCCTCGGGAGCGGTAAATCAGTTTCGCGTAGGATGGAAGCGACTTCGTTCCGAGGAACAATTCGGAGCCCTATAATTCTCTCTCTCTCTCTCTCTCTCTTTCTTTCTTCTCCTCCTGACGGCTAATAAAGCCGCGTGATTTATATGGCAATTGGTCTCGCGGAAGACAAGAGCCTCTTGCGAGCCCATCGAAGGATATGGTAAAGGCGAAAGAACTCGCCTTCTCCACGCGCTTGCGTGATGATATTCGGATATGGAGATTAAGCCTCATTCTCACTTGTCCAGCGCTGTTATCTGCGGCCAAAGTCAGGAAGCCAATAATTAATTAGTTCGCACGCTTGTACCCGCGAGGGAATCTTCTACGCACACACACACGCACGCACGCACGCACGCACTTAAATCCGCTAGGACGAGCTCTTCCTCCCTGATATTAGGCTGTAGGTTTGCACCGTTTGCTTTAATGGCGAACGAAGCCGCGCTTGCGTTACCGGCAAATTATGCATCAGCCGCATAATGACGGGCTGTGCAGCGCTGTTGATGTTGCAAAACAATGCAGACGGATGTCCTGCGAATAAATCAACCGTTGTTGTAAGGTAAGGCAAGCAGGACCCGGTACACTTGCAATTCCGCGAGCCCAACTGGCGATACTTATCGAATAAATTCCATAAACGATCGACAATTCATGATTCGACGTGGACGTTCGGTCGTGCAAATAACGACCGACGTAACTCGCGGCTGTTGCGCAAACGGAAATTTGAATAGGCAAACTTTTATCCTCCCATCGTCACAATGTTTTCGTCTCGTTTCTCGAAACGGCGTGCATCTTCACACGAGAGCAGCAACGCCTGAACACCTGAACGCCTGAACAGGCGAATCTTATCGAGAGGCCGTGCGAAAACATCTTGAAGCTTATATTGAGCAAACTGCAAGAATCGTCGTATTCTTCAAACAATCGCACATGTGCGGGCGCGAGCGCGAGCGCGATCGCGCATTGTGGCTATCAGGCGCAAACACCACTTACAGCGTTAATTCAGCTGCAACGCTGGAAGAAGGAAGTAGCAGATTGATCGTCCGACTTCACCGAGGGAATCGGCCGGGACGAGCGCGCCACGGCCGGTGAAACTCGAGCGTGGTCTAGGTGACCTCTGCAAAGGTCGCTCTTTCGCGCCGAGGAAAGTGAGACTTGCGATAAAGTGCGAGCCAGGTAAGGTCGTAATTGTGATTGCGGTCAGGTGTAGGCCGTTTCAAACGGCTGGATGCTAGAGCGGAATCGATGGCCGGCCCGATCCGCGGACAACGGTAAAAGCTTCTTACGCGGAAAGAACTGGCGATTTATTTCGTAGTTTATCAGAGGCGCGTCTCTCTCTCTCTCTCTCTCTCTCTCTCTCTCTCTCTCTCTCTCTCTCTCGACTCTATAATTCATCTCTCGACCGGGGAAACGATCCAAATGACCGGCGCCGGTGCCGCCGTCACGGTGCAGATTTCCGTGCGAAAGCAACGTAATTTTCTTCATCGGGGATCAAGATACGCTCGCGCACACTGTGTGTGTGTATGTGTGTACGTGGCTATCGAAAGTTTGGATCGCGAGCTTCGGAGAAACCAGGAGCAATCATTTTACCAATCATGTTACGTAGAAATACGGACGACCGAGGCGGATGATTACGTTATCAGGCAATTGCTCAATCGTTAAGTAGAGACGCGCATTTAGGATCGGCAATTTGACGTAACGGAAATCGCCGGCCAGCCCATGCGACTTCACGTTGTTTCTCGTGAATCATTTTCTCACCAAATTCGTCGTTAAAACGAGAAAAAGGAGAAGGAAAAGTCACTGCACAGCGTACGTGTGTATGTGTGGAAGTGAAAGACGCGCTTCATCGGGCGAATCGAAGGGATGCCGAAGCATCTCCGAAGAAAAATGCCGGCACGCACGCACGCACGCCCGCACACCCGCACACCCGCATTGGACGCATAATAAAATGTCCATCGCACAGTTACACGCGGGGTTTACTGTCATTACAATATGGATTACCGTTGCACGCGGACGGCGAACATCAGCCGTGCTTGTGCAAGCGAGCTCAGCTGAACGAGGAAACTTGCCCCGTTTCCCGTGGGCAATTTTGCGCAATCACAACGAGTACCTGCCGTAAAGCTAACTCGAGCCGAAGCCGCTAACGACTGCTCCACTCTAATAAACGAGTCTTGCCACAGAGAACGCCGCTCGCTCTTCGGAGCCGCCGAGTTGTCTCTCTCGCGCGGCTTCAACGCAGCGCGATTTTTGATGCGTCACTCGCACGACAAAGCGACGATTCCACCGACAACATTAATTGCCGCGAAATCTGCCCGCGGCGCGCTACCCGACCTAGAGAGAGAGAGGAGAGAGAGGGAGAGAAAGGGATTATCCAACGGTTCGCGTACAAACGTTTGCCCGGCGCAAACACATTCGCGTCGGCACGTTAATGCGACAAGTGTCATACCGCCTGCGACGGAACGGTTTACATGTCGCACGGGCTTTGCAAATACAGCGTGCCGCCGCTTGTTTCAAACAAATCGTCAACGCCCGGCTGCTGACGTTCAGGTGTGTGCAGGTGCGCCAGGAGCCGTCGTTAGGTCCGCTCCCCTTTTAGCCGAACCAGGCTCAGCACTTCACGTCTGAGTCACGTCAAGATCACGCTTTTGCTCAAGCTTTCTGAGTGATGATTTTTCCTTCCGCCTCTCACCGCGAATCCCAACCCTTCATCCCCACGAGAACACGCTGAATTTCAACGCTCGTTTCGGTTTCTCGCGGCCTTCCTTCGCAGGTTGATCCTCGCGCTAGAAATTAGTGTATTCAAATGAGGACTTTACGCTGGAAACGGCGCTTACGTAAAATTGCGCCGACGGAGGATCGCGACTACGGAGGCGCTGTTGCCATTAATCTTGTAAACATCGTATCCCGTAAACGATTACACTTTCTAAAGAGTTACGACGTAACGTTTTGTCGCAGACGCGCGTCTGCGTACACGCGTGCTTTCGAGTCGGGTGCTAAAAAGCCTCGCTCTAACGAAGCGCAGATTTTTGCCAGGCTCCTCGGGTCGCCGATTATGCAACAATACAAATTCGGCCCGCTCTTCGGGGAGGGGGAGGGGGGGAGGGGGGGAAGGGGCTGAATGTTGAATTGTTCCTAAACTTGGATATTTTGTGGGATAAAAAATCCAAGCGATCTTGGATCTCTTTTCCGCCGGCATAGCAACGAGGAAGGTACAGTCGCAGCTTTTTTCCGGCAAGCTTTTGCGTGCGAACCTCGCTGGAGCGGATCTCCGGCGAAATTCTGCGCGACGTGAAAAAATTGTGAAAGTTTGAACTGTAACCCGCGCAGCAACAGTGGTCAATCAAGCGATAGTCGTACGCAGCGCTTGCGCGGTAATTGAGGGGACAAGCGGCTAATCAAACTCTCACGGTACCGCTAATTACTCAGCCGTTTAATGTACATTCGAGATAAAACCGTGGCTCGCCGTGACGGCACAAGTATAATTCGCCTACGATCGTGAACGACGGGCGACATAACATTTTTATGACCGGCTATTAACTGGACGGGGCTGATTTAGTAGAGACAACTGGAGGAATATTCGGATGTCCATGCTACGGACACGATTGGAAGCGCGATGATCGGCCCGAGATGTGCTTCGGCGATTGAACAGGTTCTGATATATACAGTACGAACGATCGTCCTGCGAGAAGCAGAGTTCGCAGCGATACAAGGACGCCTGTCGACTTGCATTTTCAACGTCGTTTCGTTCGAGACACCGCGGGAGTCCGTCTCCCGGTGTTGCGCGCAACTAGCCTCGATCAAACCGAACGCTGGAGAAGCCGCAGGTGACGACGACATCGAGTCAATAGTCTCGACTGTTTGAGAGGAAATTCCTCGCAGCGTGGACGAGAGAAAAATGACGAAGCGAATGACGCCGCGAAGAGGAAGAAGACCGGCGCGAGAGAGCAGAAGCTCGGCTGGCCGAGCGAAAGTCAAGCTCGGCTTCCACACGAGAGAGGAGTCGTTCCTTCCATGCGACGCTGCAACATTAATATCTGAGAAACTCGGATGCACAGCACACGTTGCGACGTGACTCGGGGGGCTGGAGAGTGTTACTCGAGTCGTCGGGATCGACGATCCGGGCCGTTGATTGCTTCTACGGCGATCGAGGAAGTCAAAATCGCGGACACGCGATAGAACGTGACAATGAACGAGCGGGCGAGAGAGAGAGAGAGAGAGAGAGGGGGAGAGAGAGAGAGAGAGAGAGAGAGAGAGAGAGAGAGAGAGAGAGAGAGAGAGAGAGAGAGAAGCTCCTCTTCGCTCCGCTTCGCAGAAAGAGAAGTGGAAGTTGGAAGAAATAAAAATTCAATTGCGTTGGGGCTGAAATTGTAACGATCGAGAGGAAAATCGAGATCGGATTCAAGTGGAATGAAAATCAAAGGGATCAGAAGGGAGATTAACCTTTCATTGTGCTGCTTTGCACATCTGCAAAGCAGAGTTTGAACTGGATTTTCTCTGCTGTCAGTCAGTTTAACATTGTCGATTGTTTTGCTTATTTGAACAGACGCGGCTCTAAGCGGGAAAAAAGAATTGGCCACCAGTTTGCGCTAGTTTTGCAGATATGCAAAGTGACAAAAAAAATTATTTTTCAGAAAAATATAAGTGAAATATTTTTTAAAAAATTTTTCCTGTATTCCTCGACCAATCCTGCACATGAAAATAATTATTAATGGTCATCAATATAAAAAGTGCGGAATGAAGGGTTAAATTGAATTAAATTAAATTGAATTAAACATTTCTCCAAGAGCGCACAGAAAAAGCGCGATCGACTGGTTGCGTCGTAATGTGACAAATGTGGCGCCGCGGAATGATGCATTGTCATTTTCTCTGTGTCAACATATTTCATCTGCCATAATACACACCGCACGATTCGGGAGGCTACCCTCCCTCTTGATTCCCATCCCCCCTCTCTCCCCGTTTTGCTCACTTCGCTAAGGTGCGTATGCACAGGTGTGTTTCTCGCACGCGCACGCTCGCGAGAAAGATTTTTCTCCTTATCTGTGCGATTCGTTTGCCTTCACTCGAATAATGTCGAAATTGGCAGAAATAAATCGGCCAGCGTGAAACGCCGCGCGCGGACTCCATGCCGGCGCGCAGGAGCATGTGGATTGTACGTTGTTCAGATTTTATAGCTGTCATCGACACACCGCAGACCGCTGATTTAACACTGTTCTCTCGAGCATTAAAGCCTCGTAACACCAATTCATAGTGAATCAACACGTTGGCACTCGTATTGACAGAAGTGACAAGAATGAAGGACCTTCTTCAGGAATGAAAGAACTTGTCATATCTGCGCATGATAGTGCGGCCAAATTGGCGCGGAGAGCCTCGGCGAGCAGCCGGGCAAGCGGAAAATATTATTTATCAGAAACTATAATTCGATTCAAGGCCCTTTCGCGATTCAGCATCTGAGTTGCGCAAATATGTGTACAGATAAGAGATGATGACGCCATCGAAAACGCAACGGTCTCTCAAGATTGCCTACACAAGTCTTCTGAATAAAAAAATATATGTATACTTATATATATATTTACATACAACGCGCAGATATTAACCGCGGAATGGAAAGCAAAGGTTCACGCCGTTATCACGAGATTTTTATCGTTCCAAGCGGGATTCGCGTTCTCGTGCAAACATGTCGAAGATCCAGCGAGTGCACGAGCGACGACAAAGTTACTGCGGCAGAACGAGCCGGCGGTTGCAGCTGCCAGCGATTTTTGCGTAATCGAATATAATGTCGCTGACGTAACAATCGGGACCGTGGTCTGTAAAAAAATCGTCGGCGTATGTGTACTTGCCGCGCCGAAATTGGCCATCTCGCTACGTGCGTGTACTATTAGCTTCAAACGGCAAGGACACGTGAAAGTAATCGCCGAAAAGCACGAGCCTCGCGCGCATCCATCCTCGTCGCCATGGTCGTCGTCGTCGTCATCGTCGTGGTCGGGACCAACAACCGGGCGAAACGCGCGTGCGCGCGCGCGGAAGCAAGAGAGGAAGAAAGAAATAGAGCGAATCAGATCGAAGGGAAAAAAAGGCGAAGAAGAAAGCGAAGGAGGTAGGATATACGAGGTCATAATGCGCGGGGAAGTGGGTCAAGAGTTCACAGGCCGGATAATTAAATTCCTCGCCGAAGAAAGCGTTTTCCCTCTCGTTTAGTTGGTACCGTCACCGGCGAGGATGGGAACCGGACACTGGACGAACGCCGCGTTGCCAGACCAGGCAACCGTAATCGACTTCCTCCTCTAAGCGCCTTCAAGTCTCTCACTGCCGCAGAGAGCGAAGTGGTTGCAAACTTCTTAATTGTATTCTTTTCGACCGTCGGCCGCTGGCGAGCTTGGAGATTAGAGGCTGCGCTACTCATTTCATACACCCGACGCTTCGAAGATTCGAAACCTCGGAGCTCTTCATGAAATTCTATACCGATTCAATTGCATGTTCCTTCGACATCTCCGAGTCCCGCATTTTCGAAAGTTTGCATATTCACACAAATTCCGTCTATTCAAATATATACTTCCTCGACTCTTCGGATATAAATTATAGCTCTATTTATGGGACCTCTATTAGACCGTCTCTTCATCGCGTCGGGTCTCGCGGACTGTTAGGAATCAAGCGATAGGACTTGAAATGTAAAACACGTCGAATCCCGTATTTTGCATTCCGAAATATCGCGGCTTCGGCTTCGGCGCTTTCCCGCTCGTTCGTAGATGCCGCCGTCAAATTCCGCGCGAAAGAGAAACGTTACTCTCGCGGAGATATGAGCGAACGTTGCGAAACATAATGTATCATAAGCGGCGTGCTCGCATGAAAAAATCACGCCCGGAATAATGGGATTTATGGAGGCGCTTTGTCGCGCGCAAAACCGCGTGCGAAAACTACGGCCGGGTGTTGTAGGTATCGGTGCACTGGTAGCGCTTTTCAGGACAGCCACGTCGCGTGTGTTGATGCATGCAAGATGCGCTCGTCACGAAGTCGATGATTACGTCGATTCGAACGCACGGAAGCTTCGCCGCATGGATGATACAATGATGGCGTAGCGCGTACTTTTCTTCCTGATGCCCGACTCTCCTTTTACAAGCAAAAGTTCGTGACTCTGACAGGCGATCGCGCGCTACGTGCGTTCGGAGCTCACCTACACGCGACTCCAGCAAATGGCAGAACGCGAATTACTTATTCGCGCAACTACATTTCGTCTCTCAACGGGATCTTGCTTAACCGCCATTACCCGCGGAGATTGTCCGTTAATGCGAGACTTGAAGTTTCGGATTCTGAATAAAGGCAATTTTTCTCGCGTCAGGTTCTCTTTCAAGCCGAGGCGTAATAATGTGCGCACGCGCGCCTGCGCGCGCGCGTATGTGTGTGTGTGTATGCAAATAAAATGTCGCGAGATACGAGCAAAGTTACGAGACTTGTTAAGCGCCAGACCAACTGCCAAGCTCGTGTCTGTCCCACGTGCGCGTTAAATATCAATTAAGCGCTCGAAGTTATTCCTCGGCGGTCGAGAGAACCGGTCAAGTCGTTTAGCAGCGAGGCCACACAGACTAGTTATTCTCATGTGAAACATTCGCGTTAAGATAAGCACATTCCTGACGCAACGCCAACAAAGTAGGTACAGTGACAATGGCCACGGAGGTTGCAACATGCAAGGAAATGGAAGACATTGAAAGGGCCTGGTGAATTTTTCTCGGCTACGTTTCTCGGGAAACGTGAAATTTAGCCCGTGACGCTTCTAGTCGTAGGAAAATCTGAAAACCCCGCGGAGACAATGTAAATTCTCTCTTCCTTCAGCGGATACATCATTAACCGAATCGGCCGCTTGTTGGCCGTGCGATCTCAAGCATTTCTGAAATTACTGCCAACTTTCTTTCAAGTGACCTATTCAGGACGTACAAATCCGTGTAAAGTGTCGTTGTCTTACGCACGATCACACGATTGATGAGATTTCGACTATTCAAACAGTCAAGTTATCGCGATCGTACAATTCCCCATCAGAACGTGCGCACAAAATCTGACTATTTCTAATCGTCATGTGCTATTAAACGAATGGTTGCACGAGTCGTAAAATCGTCAAGGGCGTGCATCAAAGCGTCTCGCTTTCGCAATTCACGAAGAATAATGTTGTCTAACCCCGTAAAATTTCAACGGCACGTTGAAATAACTCAAAGGCCCTCGAGCGTTGCCAATAATCCTTACGACAGGTAACAATAATCGTACCTGTGATTTATAGACGCGTGTTAAATCATACGTTTCTTCCCGTCCAGATGTCAACATCCGTAACCATAAAAATGTCTGTAATCATAATTATAAAAATCGCTGTTATGGTCGTAAAAAAATTGACGCAGAGACTAATATATAGCAGGTGGCTGAGGCAAATTCTTTCGCGGGACCATCGCTACGACGATGGATCCGACTAATGAAGTCTAGGTCTAGGACGCAAACAGATATTCGCGGCTGACTATCGAGAGAGAGAAAGAAAGAGAGAGAGAGAGACCGCGTTTCGCAAGATCTCAACGTCCAAATCTCGAGTACATCGCCGACCCTCGCGAGCAGGACGAGCGGATCGAGAGACTTGGCGGAGAAAGAGAGAAGCACGAGGTCGCGCGAGGAGGGAGGGAGAGAATCGTCTCACAAGTGAATTACTCTCACTCGAGAAGCCCCCGTCTCTTCTTCGTGGGGGCCTTACGTGTATCCCCCTGCTTCTCCCGGGAGTATAAATGACTCCGGTCTACCTTCCACGGAGTCACAGAACTGAGCGGCATCGCAGAAGCCGACATGAATCTTTTGATCGCGGTAAGCACGATTTTTTTCATTTCTACTTCTAGTAAGAGACGGCGAGAGATAGGGTGTGAGAGAGAGAGAGAGAGAGAGAGAGAGGTGGAGCTTCGAGACGAAGGAGAGTGAGAAAATGTAGCATGTAATCGCGTGCGCGATCGGTACGAGAAGAAGAGAAAGAGAACTCGCGAGGAAGTGTAGAGAGTTCGCAGTGATCGGGATTAAAAAACAAAAAAAAAGCGAGTGTGCTCTCTTTTTTTTTCTAGATCGCATTTCACAACAGCCTACGTAGTTGCTAGAGCCTGTGATTTCTCGCGACGCGAGTTTCACATTAGGCGCCTGGCCTGACGATACTTTCCTTTATGCTCGCGCCTCATTGATTTCTCGCAGGAAGCTTCGCTCGCACAATGACACGATGGCACCTTCCGGGAATTAAAAAGGCCAAAACCGTTCCGATTAATATCGTACGTTCGAAATCATGCCGATTTCATTATGATTATCAAAAGAGCGCTCGAAAGCAATTACCGGCGATTGAGTCGCTCGATTCACTCTCTCACGATCTACGCAGAGTCTCCTGAAGAGCATAAGACAGCGAAATCCCTCGCGAGTCTACGTGAAATCTTCCACAGGTCTCCGTTAACCGAAGACCGAGAGAATACGCGCGTCCACTGAAGGACGCGCAGCTGACTGAAGGACCAAGAGTGTGCGGCCACTCAGGCCCAGAGTAACGCACGTCCTTTTTCGCTGATTACAGTGTATGATCATCGGTCTGGCAGGGTTCGCCCTGGCCGAGCCGCCTGTGTCCGGCGGCTACAGCTACAGCAGACCGACCGGTGGCTACTCCTTCGGCGGCGGCGGCGGCGGCGGTGGTTTCGGCATCGGTGGCGGCGGCGGGGGTTACACCCAGGTGTCCACCGGCTATCAGACCAGCGAAGGCGCGTCCGTGGACGGAGCTCTGCTCGAGCAGATCCGGCAGATCCTCCTGAAAGAAGAGCTCCAGTCCCAACAGACCGGCGGGTTCGGTATAGGCGGAGGATACGCGCCCAGCTCTAGCTACGGTGCCCCGTCCCCGCAATATGGCGCCCCGAGCACGTCCTACGGTGTGCCGACCTACCAGACCCGCGTCGTGGGGATCGATCTCGAGGGTATCAGGCAGGCCATCCAGGTGGCCCAGTTCAACCAGGTGAGCCAAGGCCCCGGAGGTTACCCCAGTGGACCCAGCACCAGCTACGGAACGCCCAACAGGCCGCCGACCGGTAGCTACGGTGCGCCGTACTAAGCAGTCATCTTGGGTTGCATGACGATGAGAGAGAGAGAGAGAGAGAGAGAGAGAGAGAGAGAGAGAGAGAGAGAGAGAGAGAGAGAGAGAGAGAGAGAGAGAGAGAGAGAGAGAGAGAGAGAGAGAGAGGGAGAGAAAGGGAGAGAGAGAATGGAAGAGAAGCAAAGACGGAGGAAGCAAAGAAAGAAGAGGAGCAGGAGGAAGAGTCGATAATGGCACCAGTCGGCGACAACGACTATCTTTCGAGACGCGTACAATAAATACCGAAGCAACGAGGATCGCGCGAGGAGATTGACGAAAATCTTCACTACACCCTACACGACGGAGAACGACGGATCGGTTTCTCTCTCTCGAAGTGAGCACATTTCTCCGACGCAGCTCGGAAGGTCGTCGAGGTCGGGGTGAAATTGTCGCGCCTCACGAAGATGGACCGAATAATTGAGGACCGTCCGAGGAGCAGCCACGGGTCGTCGAAGGCTCTTACGTATTCTTCGCGAGTTCAAGTCGCGTCCCCCAGCCGGCAGACGAGCCGAGATGGCACCGGGAACCGAGATCCTCGGGACGGCGCCTGAGCCGTTGAAGATCAAAAATAGTCGTCGCTTCAACGGGTCAGGGTCCCCCGGGGTCCGCCGAAAGATACCGCCGGCGTTTCCCTCCGGGCCCTCGATTTGTCGGGGATCCAACGGTCGTCGCTTCGACAAGCCGAGGCCCGCGAGAGTGAACGTGGCCAGTTTTTTCTTCTTCTCCCTTTTTTTTCCATTTTCACCGACCCGGACGGTCGCTCGAAGAAATCACCCTGAGGAGAGCCGGCGTGGTGCCGAAGTCTAATCGTACCAAAATCGCATCTATCGCCGCGGGCTCGCGCCCGCGCACGGGTTCGAGGATCAGTGATATCTCAAGAAGAGGCAAAGTCGCAGTCGCTGATGCAGATACACTTCACACAGCCGGCGACCGCGCGCGCTCGGGCGCGGGCTCGCCGGCGACATTCAGAGGACGACGGAGGAACGGCAAAAGGACGAGGAGGAGGAGGAGGAGGACGAAGAGGTCCACAAGCCGAAGACGTGATCGGCGCGTTCAGCGCCTTGTAAATAAAGTTCTATCGCTGCCGCGCGGCGTCCGCTGCGTAATCCCGACTTGGTCGTTTCAACGGAACAGCCGAGGACCTCCGCACCGGCGAGAACTCACCGGGCTCTGCTAAATCGCCGAAAGGAGAGAGAGAGAGCTCCTTCCTCATCCGTTTCCTTCGAACGAGCTGATGGAGGACCGCGCGTGCGCGCGCGTATCTCGGAGTCGATCTCGTACAAGATATCGATTCCCATCTGTCTCCGTGAGGTCATCATCAGGAGTATACCAGCAGGGCGGAGAAGCGACTCGGAGGAGGGATTACGGGGCGGACGCCGTCGAGTCGAGCCAACACGTACACACACGAAGCCACGAATACACACTATTTTTTTATACGTTTTAACGCCCTACTTCTTAACCACGCATCTTTTTGTACTTGTATAAAGGCTTTTTTGTAGAAAAAAAATAAATAAAACGTCGCCACCGTTAAAGGTCCGTGTGCTTCTTCCTCCGCTCACCTCCCGGCCGATCGATCCGCCGCGGGTCGTGCGAATCGCTCCCGGCGAACGACCAACTTTTCTCCTCCCCGACATTCCCAATTTCACTCTCGGCCGATCTTCATCGATCGCCGACGTTCGCCATTACTGCGATTTCGCCGTGCCTCTCTCCCTCTCTATACCCCTCCTCCGCATGACCCTGTGATCTCCGTTAGAGACGGACGTCGATTTCGTCGGCAGGTTGTTTCGCACGGGTTTCCTTCGCGCCGCCATCTTCCCCGCAGAAGATATCCGATCTTTTCCCTTTCTTTTCGCCGGTGTTCCGAGAGACCGGCACCTTTCTCCTTTCACCCGTGGACTCGTGAGCCAACGGAGTCGTATTATCCTTGCCGAGGAGAGGGGACAGCGAGCTTCTCCGCTCGGACATGACGTAAACACTCGGCGAGCATGCAAAAGAAACGTCTCTCTGCTTACAAAAGGGGCCACGTTGCGAGAGGAAGAGACAGAGAAGGAAAGAGGGAGAGCGAGAGAGCGAGAGAGAGAGAGAGAGAGAGAGAGAGAAAGAGAGAGAGAGAGGAAGAAAGAAGGATCTGGCCATTGGTCAAGATTCGAAAGTGGCTGGAGCTCGCGATTACGTCGAGGCGAACGGAATACCCACGGATTAGTTGTGCGAGGAATCAGCGGGACGAACGCTTTTTGTTTTATCGCACTTTCGAGGAGCTTCGCGCAGCGTCATTGCCGTCATGATCTCGAGATGCTCGAGGTGAGATGCACTCCTTTCTCGCTCAGGATATTTCGCACACTGCAGATTAACATCGGCCACTGACTCTCTTGATTGCGGCAGGATGATGTAACGTATGCCCATCTGCAGAGCCTCGGAGATTTCACTAGAATACTAGTTGCCGAGGAGAAGAAGACGCTTCCTATCGCTTCTTCCTCTCGTAGCTGAAGTCTCCAAGCAGGAAGTCGCGTTGCTGCAAGATGATCGTTAAGGGGACTGGAGGGTCAGATTACTGAAAAATCGTGCTTGTTTTTGATAATGATTTTGTGACGAACCAAATAAATGTGCGAGAGTGAAAATTTTACATATATTTATTTAACATATGAAGAGTAGAAAAATTTATTCAGTTCGTCTCAAAACATTATCAAAAACAAGCACGATTTTTCAGCAATCTGATCCTCCAGTCCCCTTAATGGCTGATTCAAGGGGAAGCGTGCAACGAAGAACTTTGTCGAAGCGGACGTCTCTTGTCTCCCGATCTTCATTGTCAGATTTGTCATTTCTCAAGAAAGAATTTCATCGAATTATCGTCTGAACGAAAGTGCGATCTTTCTTCGGTGCGCACAAGGCATTGGAACGTGGACGAGTCGGCCGAGTGAGAAAAGTCGGTTAGCTAACCAGGTTCGTTGTCTTTATTAGACTAATTAAAGTCGCGTTATCCGGCTAAGAGGAGGCTCGTTTATATTTACCGTTGTCTCGAAAACATTTCATTAGCGTTTCCAAGTAGCAACCGAGCTGGACTTTTACGACGGCGTTCATCAAGCGCGGTTTCCTACAGCGCGCCACAGCGTTCGTTTACGATGACGAGGGCAGTACGATAATTATGTGGGTTTTTTCGTGAACTCTAAATAACAAATGGAGGCTAATTGTGTAAGACGTATTGGTCGACGAGACATCGGCACCGCGTGTCGGAAAATGGTGTTTACATGCGATCATCTCGCGTGGGATTGAATCGAAATTGAAACGTCCCTCAATGAGGGGATGAGTGGAAGAAAAAGATATTTAATATGCAATCTCGTGACAGCCACGTGTGTGTATGTGTGTGTGTGTGTGTGTGTGTGTGTGTGTGTGTGCGTGTGCGTGCGTGTGTGTGTGTGTGTGTGTGTGTGTGTGTGTGTAAGTAAGCAGCAGTGGTTCGTGCAAACTGCGAGTAATTTCCGGCGCGGTGAAATGAAGAAGCTAATCGAGACGCGATTAGCCTCAGATTAAGTCATTATACGAAATCTTGATTACTCCAAAATCTCAAAGCCTAAGCCGCATCCGCGTGAATTACATCACACATGGATGCGTGAGTTTATTCGGATTGCTCACACTAAGGTGCGAGATGTACGAGGTGGCGGTCTACGTGGACCAAGAGGAACTTTGCAAATTGCAGGTGCGTAACATTCCGTTACGCAATGTGAAAATGCCGCGAGTACCGCGTTTAAACGGTACAAGCTCGGACGGTTATTATCACAGAAGAAGCGGGACAGTAAGAAAGTGAACGCTAATGTGAGTCGGCCGCTAGCTAAGCCGGCAGATGAGGGGGGGGGGATACCGAAGGGAATCGAGCGGATTCACACATGGAGAACCCGTGTAACCCCGGCGAAGAAGAAACACGTCTTGGCAGCTCCCCGTATCTCTCTATCGCCGCGATGCGATTGCAGACAAATGGCGACGCCGTGTCAAGCGTTCAGCGACGTCGCTGTTTCGATCTCGACGCGCAAGATATCGCACTTCCGCATCACGGAGTCAATGACAAGCGGTCGACGTGACGGAGTTCGAGCGTGGGTTCGGCGGAATTTCCAAAGGAAGAAAGTGAATGCCCGTGGTCGCGAGGCGCGCCGAACGTCCACGGGAGCAATTCCCCGCGTCGGTGGAAATGCAGCCCTTGCGAATCTCCCCGTAGCGTAATGTCATCCCGTCATTTCTTCAACGGCGGAATGAGTTTCAGCGTAACCAGAGCCGCCTATGTCGCGTCGGCACGTGTTCCACGTGCGCTCGCACAATTAGAGCTCGTGTAATCCGGCCTCGGCGAAGACCCAACGCGATGCGAGGGTGTCCTTCGGGAGACTCGGAAGCAGATATAAAAAGACGTAAGACTGCGGAAGAGACGATTTCCGCGATTATGTTTGACGTGTCGTGGATGTCCGCCGAGGATGTGGACGCATAGATTTTTATTCGCCAGCGTCTAAAATTTGGGAGACGCGACGTCGCTGAAACAAAGTTGGATATGTTCAACTTTGACGCCGTGTCTTCGAAATTTCAGACGCTAGAGAATAAAAATCGAGCGCCTGGAGGAATTTTCTTACCAGCGAATTCGCTGGCGGATCAAGAAGCTGCTTGCTCAAAGAGAATGAAAGCAGCACCGTATAAATTACCCTTAACGTACATAGTCGATACGCGCTTTCGTGATGCGCGACGACGGCGATGGCGCTGACTTCACTACAAAGTACCTATCAAACATGATTTCGTGGGAGATGCGAGGAAAGCGCGCGCGATATCAGACAGCTATCTGGCCGGCGAGAGAGCCTTACGTGTGTACCTGCGACATCCGAGCAGGGAAAGTGCCGCGCGACTTGGCGCACAGTCGGGGGGCACAGTGAGATCGGCAGGAGGGAGATGGAGAGGCGCGCACACACGCTGTGTGAGACTCGTCGTGGAATTTTGCAAGAGGCGCGCGAACTCGTCTGCCGGCGTGCGAAAGGAGAAAAACACACGGCCGGAGAATCGGCCGCGATCCAGTTAGAGCAGCGCGTCTCTCTTTGCTCTTTGCTGGAGCAGTGGAGAGAAAAAAGGAAACCCCCAGTGGAAAATTGTTTTTGCGAGGAAATCGCTAAAGGTCACAGGTCTAAAGGCACATACTGAACGCTGCAACGGCAGGATTCAGCGTTCAATCTGAAAAGGATTGCCTGTGCCACGGACGCTCGATCTTCGTCCAGCTTGATCTTCACCGGAGAAAGCTAGACGAAGACAGCACGTGCTGTCTGTGGAAAATAGAAGGGGAACATGGCCGTCTCCTCTATCTTGACTTCGAGTCTTCCTCGTAAGAAGGAGTCTATGTACATAAATCTATGGCGAAAATATGGCCGAGACAGAGGCCGATGGACATGCAAACGGCGACGTAAACGCACCGTCCACCTGTCTGTCTGATTTATCTCCGATCAATTCTGTGGACAAAGATACGCGCTCGAAGAGATCGGTGTCTCTTTGCCGACTTTGATACTCGGGATCGCGAAAGTTCGGGAATGCGAATTGAACGATATTAATCGCGCGGACAGGGCCGAGAATCTCCGAGGCGCTCCGCCGAGCGGCGAGCAACTTGCGCTGTCGTTTATACTAGCGCAAGATCCGCTTTTATAATCGGCGAGGCTGATCTACGGCGAGCAACCGTAGGGAAAAGCCGGCGTGTGAAAATGAGGGAAGCGTCGGGAGAGGAAGTGCGCGGCGTACACAATGCCAACCGCGCTGCCAATTATGGGAAGCAGATTTGTCGGGGCGCAGGCAAAACGCAAGCGCCGGTTCTACGATGCGCTCGCCGGTCCTCGCTACTTTCGCTAGTCCCATTTCCGCGGGACTTTTGACAGGAATAAACGCGAGTTGCTCAACGACGTCGGCGTGGCTCGACGCGCCGCGTTAGCGGCGAACGAGATCGCGAAGACGCCGCGGCTCGGCGAGCCGCTTTATCCTCCCCTCGTTGCTCCCTCTTGTTCTTTTTTTCTTTTCGTAATTGCTAGAGTCGCGCGTCGCTCGCGGATTGCGTGCCGTCGGATTACGCGAGCTTTAATTAGCCGGCGCGATGCTCGAGATAAATCGATCCGCACGTATCCTTTTCGCACCGCACGTGCGTTGAGAATGCTCTCGAAAATGTTCGGAGAAAAAGAACACGTGAGATCCTTTCAGCTTGAAATTGACCAAACGACGTCGGACCGACGGGGCATTTTGCTGCCACATTTTCGTCAAAATTTCGAAGACACGCAGCTGCGTGTCTAAGAACAGGCAGTGCAACGTCGTCTCGAGACGCGCGTGACTCTGAAAATAATCGGATCGCTCGCGAGGATTATATCGGCCGAACACGATCGATGTACGGTAAATCGCGGACAAGATTCCTTGCGCAATATCGCAGCCGGCGTTGCATCTTCGGACACAACCTGCAGCGCCGCGAATGGGATCGTAATTTCCAAGCAGAAATGACCGCAGCGTCGTTATAACGTTACCTCATGCGGGGCCGGCACTCCTTGCACCCATAAATCGTTTCAACGGTTCGAAATCGATTTTTTCTTCGACAGTGCCTTACAAAAGTCCTAAGCGGGGATTACGTGTGCAAGGAAAATCGCGCGCGATTTTCGCGTGACCGTTGCGTATCCACTGGATTTTCCGTCGGTGCGGGAAAATATCGGGAAAAGGTGTTGAAAGGAAATCCAGCGGAACAAAATGAAAGAGCAAACGGAACTTCCGCAATGCAATCGAACACGAGCGAATACGCGAGCGGTTTGCGCAACTCACGCTTAATGACGCTAATGAGTCCTTACATATCGCGAACACATACATACACACACACATACATATGATACATACGACAAAGTGCGAATTCGATATAATAGTCATTGATTATCTCTCCCGAGGAGTACTTCTTTTATCCCGAGAAAGCTGGGAAGGGGAGAAAGTTGGTGGAAAATCATCGAGGCCTTCCGAGCGTCCTGTTATTTTATTCGTAAAGACGCCAAAGGCAACTTGCTCGGCTCGGCGCATCTTCCGCGAAGAACGTCGATGATTATTTACGCGCTGGCCATTGACCAGACGATTTACGATTCAAATGATGCGGGAAGGAATAATTGAAATGGAAATGAGCGGAAGCGCGCGACCGGAGCTACGTTTGTTTCAGCCGCGTCGGTGCTGCGCACACAGAGCCAATTCGTGTAGGGGAAGGCAAGGTACATGAATACTCTCGCAGGACGATTGGTTAGACCTTTCGCGCCGTTCGCAGCTCTAATAATGAGCGATAATTCAGACGTCGACGTACTGAATGATCTTTGAAAGGCGGTTCGTTAAAAATTAAAAAAAAAATTTTCTCCCTGCCAGCTGCGTTTTACGAGATGCGAATTCCTATCCGTTAATTCATTTTCATCGGTGGTTTCGCCAATCGACTACAATGGGCTTATGGACATCGTTCATTATCGTTTCTAATTAGCGCTTAGCGAAGGCTTACCTTGGTCCTCGAGAATTCTCTCACAATACGAGTAGAAGACGGCGGATGAACTAATTTGGCTTGTAGGTCAGCTAGCTGGTAGCATCGAATGAAAGCGAGGAATCATCACCTTCTGTCAGATGAGGTTGGGTAGAGTATATACATTGTGCAGGGCCGTTGTAAGACGTGTTCTAAACATGTTAACAAAAATCGATTTGTAATGTGCTGAAGAATGAATTCTGGAATCATAAATTTTTATAAGTTTCTTTCAGAAAAGGGAAAGCTTTGTATATATTAAATTCTACTATATTATTATAAATCTTTTCATATGTTTTCTCTATTGTATGATCTTATTTCCGATACTATGCACCGGGTCTAGAAACTTTTAGACAGCCCCTGATACGCTGGATGGGAAAGATACTGGCGGGCATTCGTTTGAAAGTAAGAGTCGTCATGAAATTTCGCAATTTGGACAAGTTACATGATTGCTAGTAGAAAAGAATCATTGGCGAACATCGAAGATGAAGTGTGCTCGTAGTACCAATCAATTTCTTAGTTTTTTTACTGCTATGTCAAAAATGGTCAATAATTTAACTGCTTGTTGTCTAATCACATACACGTCTTTGGTTTTAATAAAAATATCCCACGTACCAGAGTATGAATAAATATTATCACTTTTATAATATTACTACTATATATAAGTATAATTGTATTATTTTATTATTTGTGATATTTCTTGTTAATGTGGTCATTTTTATATATTACATCCAAAATATATGTATATACAGGAATTATCTAGGAGAAGGAAGAAGAGGTATTACATGTTGCTTGTTTTATACAGAGTTATTACCAATGTATTAAAGTTCCTTTAGAAACAGATAAAAATGACATTCCTTTTCACCAAAAAAGTAAATATAATTTAATAAGTTGTACAGACATTATTCGATAATTTGGTTTATAGACAATATTTCATTTGTATACCTATACTGTAATTCTTATGTACTACCCTAATATAAGTTTCACGATTATTGTCAAGATGTTGAAGAATATCAGTGGAACTGAAAATTTTAAAGTTAATACAGAAGCTGTAATAATAAGAATCATCAGTAATCAACAGATTTTAACATTACTTACCTTTCATTACAGTTCGTATTGACTTAATAAGATTCAATATTTGTGTTTTAGCAGTAGGAGGTTCACCAAATCCTTGTACATTCTGCCATGACGCCCAGCCAACTAAAATAAAACTGTTTAATGTCAAAATACAGATTCAAATATTGTTTTCAGAAAATAACATTAGTCTTAAAATTATAACCTATAATGTTACAAGTATTCACTATTTATATTGTTTGATATAAAAATATATACAAGAATCAGAGTTTATAAAAATCATAAATGCTTTATCATTACCCTTGGCGAGAAACCTTTCCTCATTTAAAACGCAAACTGCATTCAAGCATAATAAAGTCGCTTCGAAAAGTGTCCACAACGTAAATGCCATGTCGTTTTCATGCAAGGCATTGACAGAAACCTGTCGCAAAGCGACGCCTGAGAGTAGAGACGGAGAACTATCGATATTTTACTCCATCGATACTTATCGATAGTAGAGGGAAACCTGAAAACGGCCAACACGGCATTTTCCGCGACACCGACTTTTCGCACTGGGAAAGGCCACCTGCATCCATTTTGAGAGGGGAACTACGATGCTACATCCACTTTCAGGTCTCGGCGGTAAAATCTGCATGTGGTGGAAGTCCGTGCTACATCCGCTTTCAGGCGGTTTATGTCCGTGTTGCAACCATCGCCGGCCGCACGGCCGCGTCCACGTAACAGTCGTTCTGTCGCCTAGCCCCATCTTTTTCGCCCCGGGGCTTCACCAGCTTCGCTGCCAGCCGCGGAGCTGTGTCTCCGCGGGTATAAATTTGCAAAGTTGCGCGACGTTGGATTAAACGCTCATAAGACCAAGAACGCGAGAAACGTAGGTTTTGCCATGTTTGGGACGTTTTTCACGCTTCTGCTAGCCACTGTCATGGAGGTCACGCTATTTCCGGGAATCAGCGCGAGAGCTATCGCCGATGCTGCTGCTGAGGATGATTTGGAATGTTTTATTGCGTTAATTTTCAAGAAGCTTTCGGCGGTTGAGCTCTCAACGAGCACACTTTCGAATACAATTTTAAAAGTTCAAAAAAGGCGCCTGGTTTGCACTAGAGATCCTTAAACAGAGATCGGCCGATGGATGAACGATTGCTAATTGGCTCGCGTCGCATGGGGTAAAACCGGAAATGAGAGAGAAAGATATATACGAGGGCCATTCAAATATAAACCGGATTTTTTTTACAGATTTATTGATAACAGATGAAATTACAAAAATGATATATTATTTTTCTACATAGTTCTCTTCAACGGAAATGCATTTTTTCCACCGGATAGGTAGCTTCTTGATCCCTTCATCAGAAAAAGAAGAAAGGCGCTCCAACTGCGCCAATTGCGCACGTACTGTTCAATCGCTGCGTCGTTGTTAAATCTTTCCCCTCCTAAAGCCTCCTTCAGGGGTCCAAACATGTGAAAGTTACATGGGGATAAATCGGGACTGTAAAGAGGATGTTCAAGAGGTGTCCAGTATATTTCTCCGAGTTTATCGCGGGTTAAGGCCATCACACACAAATAAACTTAAGCAGTAAGACGTAAGCAGTAAGCAAATCGACCAATCACAATCGAAATTTAAGGACCCCATTTTAAAATTTACGAGAATAATTGATTGTGATTGGTCAGTTTCTTTACTGCTTACGTTCATTTGTGTATGATGACCTTTAAGGCTGCTGTATGAGGCCGCGCGTTGTCATGGAGAAGCAGAACGTCGCGAATGGATTGCCGGTATTCTGAGAGAATTGTGTGAGCACTCCCAATATTTATGCCCACCTCCGATGAGATTTCGACAACAGTTAAGCGCCGGTCATTTTCCATAAGTTCGCGAACGGCCCGAATATTCTCATCAGTGACACTCGATCGCGGACGACGTTCGTGACTTTCGTTTTCCACAACATTACGGTTACTGCGAGGTTTTTTGGCCCAATCAAACACTTGGGTTCTTGACAGAATACCATCTCCAAACTATGCTTGGAGTCTGGTCAAAATTTCAACTGGTTTGACGCCTCCGTTAGCGATAAATCGGATGATAATGCGTTGCGCAACAGTCTTGAAACATCGATTGCCGTATCAAAATCTCCTGTCCAACTATTAATGACCAAAGTCATTAATAACTCGATAATTATTACGAATTTCGCAAAACGATATGGAACTTTTATGTTTATCTCAACCCAATCTACCCTAACATTTCGGGTTGGCAGCTATAATTACCGGACACTTCGTATGATCTTCATGATATTAATCATACACAATGTCAATTCTCTTTTTTTGCATATGTTAACATGTTAATTCATGTTATAAACGCGTAATAATGTGCGAGACCGTGCTTGTCAAGTACGCTATTATGGTTGTAGCACGGAGATAAACCGCCTGAAAATGGATATAGCACGGACTGCCACTACATGCAGGTTTTACCGCCGAAACCTGAAAGTGGATGTAGCATCGTAGTTCCCCTCTCAAAATGAATGCAGATGGCGCCCTTTCCCAGTGCGGAAAGTCGGTGTAGCCGAAAACGCCGGTTGGCCGGCTTTCATGTTCCTCTTTGGAGAATAGCATATGGGTACACCTTTCTACATAAAGCCATATACCGAACGAACGAAATGTTCCTCTTTGCTTCTGCCAGAGAGGAAGCTGAGAGCGGCCAACACGGCGTTTTCGGCGACATCGATTTTTCGCACTGGGAATGGGCGCTATCTGCATCCATTTTGAGAGGGGAACTACGATGCTACATGCACTTTTAGGTCTCGACGGTAAAACCTGTATCTGGTGGCTGTCCGTGCTACATCCACTTTCAGGCGGTTTATGTCCGTGCTACAACCATAATAGCGTATTTGACAAGCACGGTCTCGCGCATTGTTATGCATTTGTAACATAAATTAACATGTTAACATGCACAAAAAAAATAAGAATTGAGATTGTATATGATTAATATCATGAAGATTATATATGATTTATATCGATATATAAATATATGATAATAAGATAATATTTTGTTTGTACCCAAAATTATTTTTCCAAAATATTTCAGCGTTACGTTAGTATTTATTTATACTCCGGCAGGCGTTTTTTAGCGCAGTTGTGTCCGTGTGCATGTATTGCATTGAAAGTGTGCGTGACGTACGTGTGCATATACGCACTCACACACACACACACACACACACACACACACACACACACACACACACGCGCGCGCGCGCGCCCGCGCGCGCGCGCACACACACACACACACACACACACGCACACGCACACGCACACGCACACGCACACGCACACGCACACACACGTGTCACACATACGCAACAGATAGAATCTCAGGGTATATGCTTAAACATTTCCAATTGCCGTACGTTTCTATGTAAGAATGCAGTCCGCACACACACTCAGAGAAACTGCTCCCGTCTATCCGTCTGAAGTCCCGCCCTCCGCTCGGCTTGTTTTGACGAGCCAAGCGAAAGAGAGAGAGAGAGGGAATGTGTTCGCTCCATCTCGCTCTGATTCGCAACGTTGCCGAGATTGTGCTTCCCGACACACGGCCGAGACTGATGTTTCACTCTCGGCGTGAATCCAACGAGATGATCAATAGCAATCGATTTCGACTAAACTCGTTGTGTCGATAGATTTGCATGACAAATTAACATTGCACTTAAAGATACGGCGTAGCATTGAAGCGTTTGCAAGAAAATCGCGATTGAAAATCGCGAGTGCTGCATGAACCAAATGAAGGAGCGAGCTTCTCAAGGATTGTGTGGCTTGGTGGAAGTACGCTGGACTTGCGAGGTTGAGGTCGGTGGTTCGCATCTCCTTGGCGGTCGGCGTTGTTCTTTTTCGTCAATCATTTTTTTTTCGTTTTCTAGGAAAATGCACGTGTTATATACAACATACGTGTATTACAATAAATTCTTTTTCATTTTTTAAGAAAATGCACGTATTGCATACAACACACGGGCATCGCAAGCATTGCACGTTTCGTCGATGATACTTCCTCTGAGACCTTGCCCTCCGCTCGACTTGTTTCGACGAGCCAAGCAAAAAAGAGACAGAGAATGTGTTCGCTCCATCACCTCTGTGAAGATGGCCCTTCATTCTTCAAATTTGAAAAAAAATTATTAGAGTTCTGAATGCTCCTCGCAGAGTTCTAGAGTTCGCAATCCTTTATAGAAAGAGTTCCGTCATTTAAAGTAGAGAAAATACCATTTTAAAAATCGGAAGGCCAACTTCACGACGCCCCTCATTATGTAAAAAATGACAATTTTTTTAGAGTTCTAGATAGATTTTTAAGTTCTATAGTTCTAGATAAGTTTTAAAAAGTTAGTTTAGTTCTGTTTAAAACAATAAGAAAAATTATATTAAAAATTCTCGAATTAGAAAACGAAAAATGGCAAGAACTCTATCAATTTTGGTTTTAGCGCGTCGCGTGTTAATAATAATCTTTAGAACTCGTGAGGGGCTAACCAGAACTCTGAATAAAACATCGGATTTTAAAAAAAATTGATTGTTTATTAAACACGTAAAATTTTTTTTCGGAAATCCGATGTTTCATTCAGAGTTCTGGTTAGCCCCTCACGAGTTCTGAAGATTATTATTAACACTCGGAACGCTAAAACCAAAATTGAAAGAGTTGCCGCCGATTTTTATCCCTCGAGTCGAATATTTCCATGTCTCTCGGATCGAAAGATTTTTTCGGAAATTCGACGTTCCATTCAGAGTTCTGGTTAGCTCCTCATGAACTCTGAAGATTATTATTAACACTCGGAGCGCTAAAAACAAAATTGAAAGAGTTCTCGCAGATTTTCGTCCCACGAGTCGAATATTTCCATGTCCCCCCGCTCGAAAATCGGCGAGAATCTTTCAATTTTGGTTTTAGCGCTCCGAGTATTAATAATAATCTTTAGAACTCGTGCGGGGCTAACCAGAACACTGAATGAAACGTCGGACTACCGAAAATAAATTTTCTGAGTGAGATGGCAGTCGCAATTTATGGAAAAATGTAGCGTTTTTACAGTGAAATCCGATGATCGAGGTGGAAAAACGATTGACCCATATTTGCCTATTCACGTATAGGGAAAAATATTAATATATTATCATTATTACATATTATTATCACGATGCACGAATCACTACAGCTCTCTTTCAGCAGTAGAACGTACCTTGTATTAACAACTATCGCCGCTACGTGGCGCACGATTGCATTGGCATACACGGAGTCGAATTAACGACTCGGAAAGGATAAAATGCGAACGTAGCAGTTGTAAAGCATCGCTTCTCGGCACTCTGAGCTAAGATCAAAGTGTAGTACTCGTCAATGTAGTCGAAAATGTAGGGTTTTGAGAGGACTTTATTTTAGTGCCAGAAACAGGCCTGCTTCTCAAGCCGTTTAGGAGATATCGAAGGTTAAAGTTTTCCCACCTTTCTCCGTTGATATCTCCGCTTCTACTGGGAGTAGAGAGTTGTCAATGTAGTCGAAAATGTAGGGTTTTGAGAGGACTTTATTTTGGTGCCAGAAACAGGTCTGTATCTCAAGCCGTTTAGGAGATATCGAAGGCTAAAGTTTTACCACCTTTCTCCGTTCATATCTCCGCTACTACTGGCAGTAGAGTTGTCATTTACGGGAAAATGTAGGGTTTTGAAAGGACTTTATTTTGGTGCCAGAAACAGGCCTGTATCTCAAGCCGTTTAGGAGATATCGAAGGTTAAAGTTTTCCCACCTCTCTCCGTTGATATCTCCGCTACTACTGGCAGTAGAGTTGTCATTTACGGGAAAATGTAGGGTTTTGAAAGGACTTTATTTTGGTGCCAGAAACAGGCCTGTATCTCTAACCGTTTAGGAGTTATCGAAGGTTAAAGTTTTCCAGCCTTTCTCCGTCGATATCCAGCCTTCCTCCGTCGATATCTCCGCTTCTACTGGGAGTAGAGAGTCGTCCATGTAGTCGAAAATGTAGGGTTTTGAAAGGACTTTAATTTGGTGCCAGACCGAGGCCTGTATCTCTAACCGTTTAGGAGATATCGAAGATTAAAGTTTTCCAACCTTCCTCCGTCGATATCTCCGCTTCTACTGGGAGTAGAGAGTCGCCATTGTAGTCGAAAAAGTAGGGTTTTGAAAGGACTTCATTTTGGTACCAGAGCCAGGCCTGTATCTCTAACCGTTTAGGAGATATCGAAGGTTAAAGTTTTCCAACCTTTCTCCGTCGATATCCAGCCTTCCTCCGTCGATATCTCCGCTTCTACTGGGAGTAGAGAGTCGCCCTTGTAGTCGAAAATGTAGGGTTTTGAAAGGACTTCATTTTGGTAGCAGAGCCAGGCCTGTATCTCTAACCGTTTAGGAGATATCGAAGATTAAAGTTTTCCAACCTTCCTCCGTCGATATCTCCGCTTCTACTGGGAGTAGAGAGTCGCCATTGTAGTCGAAAAGGTAGGGTTTTGAAAGGACTTCATTTTGGTACCAGAGCCAGGCCTGTATCTCTAACCGTTTAGGAGATATCGAAGGTTAAAGTTTTCCAACCTTTCTCCGTCGATATCCAGCCTTCCTCCGTCGATATCTCCGCTTCTACTGGGAGTAGAGAGTCGCCCTTGTAGTCGAAAATGTAGGGTTTTGAAAGGACTTCATTTTGGTAGCAGAGCCAGGCCTGTATCTCTAACCGTTTAGGAGATATCGAAGATTAAAGTTTTCCAACATTTCTCCGTCGATATCTCCGCTTCTATTGGGAGTAGAGAGTCGCCACTGTAGTCGAAAATGTAGGGTTTTGAAAGGACTTCATTTTGGTACCAGAGCCAGGCCTGTATCTCTAACCGTTTAGGAGATATCGAAGGTTAAAGTTTTCCAACCTTTCTCCGTCGATATCCAGCCTTCCTCCGTCGATATCTCCGCTTCTACTGGGAGTAGAGAGTCGCCATTGTAGTCGAAAATGTAGGGTTTTGAAAGGACTTCATTTTGGTACCAGAGCCAGGCCTGTATCTCTAACCGTTTAGGAGATATCGAAGATTAAAGTTTTCCAACATTTCTCCGTCGATATCTCCGCTTCTATTGGGAGTAGAGAGTCGCCACTGTAGTCGAAAATGTAGGGTTTTGAAAGGACTTCATTTTGGTACCAGAGCCAGGCCTGTATCTCTAACCGTTTAGGAGATATCGAAGGTTAAAGTTTTCCAAACTTTCTCCGTCGATATCCAGCCTTCCTCCGTCGATATCTTCGCTTCTACTGGGAGTAGAGGGTCGCCATTGTAGTCCAAAATGTAGGGTTTTGAAAGCACTTCATTTTGGTACCAGAGCCAGGCCTGTATCTCTAACCGTTTAGGAGATATCGAAGATTAAAGTTTTACAATACTTCTCCGTCGATATCTCCGCTTCTATTGGTAGTAGAGAGTCGCCACTGTAGTCGGAAATGTAGGGTTTTGAAAGGACTTCATTTTGGTACCAGAGCCAGGCCTGTATCTCTAACCGTTTAGGAGATATCGAAGGTTAAAGTTTTCCAAGCTTTCTCCTTTGATATCTCCGCTTCTACTGGGAGTAGAGAGCTGTCACTTACGGCAATATGTAGGGTTTTGAGAGGACTTTAATTTGGTGCCAGAACAAGGCCTGTATCTCTAACCGTTTAGGAGATATCGAAGGTTAAAGTTTTCCAATCTTTCTCCTTTGATATCTCCGCTTCTACTGGGAGTAGAGAGTCGTCACTTACGGCAAATGTAGGGTTTTGAGAGGACTTTAATTTGGTGCCAGAACCAGGCCTGTATCTCTAACCGTTTAGGAGATATCGAAGGTTAAAGTTTTCCAAGCTTTCCTCCGTTGATATCTCCGCTTCTACTGGGAGTAGAGAGTCGTCACTTACGGCAAAATGTAGGGTTTTGAGAGGACTTTAATTTGGTGCCAGAACCAGGCCTGTATCTCTAACCGTTTAGGAGATATCGAAGGTTAAAGTTTTCCAAGCTTTCTCCGTTGATATCTCCGCTTCTACTGGGAGTAGAGAGTCGTCACATACGGCAAAATGTAGGGTTTTGAGAGGACTTTAATTTGGTGCCAGAACCAGGCCTCTATCTCTAACCGTTTAGGAGATATCGAAGGTTAAAATTTTCCAAGCTTTCTCCGTTGTTATCTCCGCTTCGACTGGGAGTAGAGAGTCGTCAATTACGGCAAAATGTAGGGTTTTGAAAGGACTTTAATTTAGTGCAAGAACCAGGCCTGTATCTCTAACCGTTTAGGAGATATCGAAGGTTAAAGTTTTCCAACCTTTCTCCGTCGATATCCAGCCTTCATCCGTCGATATCTCCGCTTCTATTGGGAGTAGAGGGTCGTCCATGTAGTCCAAAATGTAGGGTTTTGAAAGGGCTTTAATTTGGTACCTGTCCGAAGCCTGTATCTCTAACCGTTTAGGAGATATCGAAGGTTAAAGTTTTCCAACCTTTCTCCGTCGATATCCAGCCTTCATCCGTCGATATCTCCGCTTCTACTGGGAGTAGAGAGTCGTCCATGTAGTCCAAAATGTAGGGTTTTGAAAGGGCTTTAATTTGGCACCTGTCCGAAGCCTGTATCTCTAACCGTTTAGGAGATATCGAAGGTTAAAATTTTCCAACCTTTCTCCGTCGATATCCAGCCTTCATCCGTCGATATCTCCGATTCTACTGGGAGTAGAGGGTCGTCATTGTAGTCCAAAATGTAGGGTTTTGAAAGGGCTTTAATTTGGTACCTGTCCGAAGCCTGTATCTCTAACCGTTTAGGAGATATCGAAGGTTAAAGTTTTCTAACCTTTCTCCGTCGATATCCAGCCTTCATTCGTCGATATCTCCGCTTCTATTGGGAGTAGAGGGTCATACATGTAGTCCAAAATGTAGGGTTTTGAAAGGGCTTTAATTTGGTACCTGTCCGAAGCCTGTATCTCTAACCGTTTAGGAGATATCGAAGGTTAAAGTTTTCCAACCTTTCTCCGTCGATATCTCCGCTTCTACTGGGAGTAGAGAGTCGTCCATGTAGTCCAAAATGTAGGGTTTTGAAAGGGCTTTAATCTGGTACCTGTCCGAAGCCTGTATCTCTAACCGTTTAGGAGATATCGAAGGTTAAAGTTTTCTAACATTTCTCCGTCGATATCCAGCCTTCATTCGTCGATATCTCCGCTTCTATTGGGAGTAGAGGGTCGTCCATGTAGTCAAAAATGTAGGGTTTTGAAAGGGCTTTAATTTGGTACCTGTCCGAAGCCTGTATCTCTAACCGTTTAGGAGATATCGAAGGTTAAAGTTTTCTAACCTTTCTCCGTCGATATCCAGCCTTCATCCGTCGATATCTCCGCTTCTATTGGGAGTAGAGGGTCGTCATTGTAGTCCAAAATGTAGGGTTTTGAAAGGGCTTTAATTTGGTACCTGTCCGAAGACTGTATCTCTAACCGTTTAGGAGATATCGAAGGTTAAAGTTTTCTAACCTTTCTCCGTCGATATCCAGCCTTCATCCGTCGATATCTCCGCTTCTATTGGGAGTAGAGGGTCGTCATTGTAGTCCAAAATGTAGGGTTTTTGAAAGGGCTTTAATTTGGTACCTGTCCGAAGTCTGTATCTCTAACCGTTTAGGAGATATCGAAGGTTAAAGTTTTCTAACCTTTCTCCGTCGATATCCAGCCTTCATTCGTCGATATCTCCGCTTCTATTGGGAGTAGAGGGTCGTCCATGTAGTCCAAAATGTAGGGTTTTGAAAGGGCTTTAATTTGGTACCTGTCCGAAGCCTGTATCTCTAACCGTTTAGGAGATATCGAAGGTTAAAGTTTATAANGGCTTTAATTTGGTACCTGTCCGAAGCCTGTATCTCTAACCGTTTAGGAGATATCGAAGGTTAAAGTTTTTCCAACCTTTCTCGTCGATATCTCCGCTTCTACTGGAGTAGAGAGTCGTCACTTACGGCAAAATGTAGGGTTTTGAGAGGACTTTAATTTGGTGCCAGAACCAGGCCTGTATCTCTAACCGTTTAGGAGATATCGAAGTTTAAGTTTCCAAGCTTTCCCGTCGATATCTCCGCTTCTACTGGGAGTAGAGAGTCGCCTCTTACGGCAAAAATGTAGGGTTTTGAGAGGACTTTAATTTGGTGTCAGAACCAGGCCTGTATCTCTAACCGTTTAGGAGATATCGAAGGTTAAAGTTTTCAAACTTTCTCCGTTTCGATATCTCCGCTTCTACTGGGAGTAGAGGGTCGTCATTGTAGTCCAAAATGTAGGGTTTTGAAGAGGACTTTAATTTGGTGCCAGAACCAGGCCTGTATCTCTAACCGTTTAGGAGATATCGAAGGTTAAAGTTTTCCAAGCTTTCTCCGTTGATATCTCCGCTTCTACTGGGAGTAGAGAGTCGTCACTTACGGCAAAATGTAGGGTTTTGAGGACTTTAATTTGGTGCCAGGACCAGGCCTGTATCTCTAACCGTTTAGGAGATATCGAAGGTTAAATTTTTCCAAGCTTTCTCCGTTGATATCTCCGCTTCTACTGGGAGTAGAGAGTCGTCATTACGGCAAAATGTAGGGTTTTGAGAGGACTTTAATTTGGTGCCAGTCCCAGGCCTGTATCTCTAACCGTTTAGGAGATATCGAAGGTTAAAGTCCAGCCTTTCTCCGTCGATATTTCCGCTTCTACTGGGAGTAGAGAGTCGTCACTTACGGCAAAATGTAGGGTTTTGAGAGGACTTTAATTTGGTGCCAGAACCAGGCCTGTATCTCTAACCGTTTAGGAGATATCGAAGGTTAAAGTTTTCCAAGCTTTCTCCGTTCGATATCTCCGCTTCTACTGGGAGTAGAGGGTCGTCATTGTAGTCCAAAATGTAGGGTTTTGAGAGGACTTTAATTTGGTGCCAGAACCAGGCCTGTATCTCTAACCGTTTAGGAGATATCGAAGGTTAAAGTTTTCCAACCTTTCTCCGTTGATATCTCCGCTTCTACTGGGAGTAGAGAGTCGTCATTGTAGTCCAAAATGTAGGGTTTTGAAAGGGCTTTAATTTGGTACCAGTCCGAAGCCTGTATCTCTAACCGTTTAGGAGATATCGAAGGTTAAAGTTTTCCAACCTTTCTCCGTATCCATATCGATATCTCCGCTTCTACTGGGAGTAGAGAGTCGTCACTTACGGCAAAAATGTAGGGTTTTGAAAGGGCTTTAATTTGGTGTCCGAAGCCTGTATCTCTAACCGTTTAGGAGATATCGAAGGTTAAAGTTTTCCAACCTTTCTCCGTCGATATCTCCGCTTCTACTGGGAGTAGAGAGTCGTCATTGTAGTCCAAAATGTAGGGTTTTGAAAGGGCTTTAATTTGGTACCTGTCCGAAGCCTGTATCTTCTAACCGTTTAGGAGATATCGAAGGTTAAAGTTTTCCAACCTTTCTCCGTCGATATCCAGCCTTCATCCGTCGATATCTCCGCTTCTATTGGGAGTAGAGGGTCGTCCATGTAGTCCAAAATGTAGGGTTTTGAAAGGGCTTTAATTTGGTACCTGTCCGAAGCCTGTATCTCTAACCGTTTAGGAGATATCGAAGGTTAAAGTTTTCTAACCTTTCTCCGTCGATATCCAGCCTTCATCCGTCGATATCTCCGCTTCTATTGGGAGTAGAGGGTCGTCATGTAGTCAAAATGTAGGGTTTTGAAAGGGCTTTAATTTGGTACCTGTCCGAAGCCTGTATCTCTAACCGTTTAGGAGATATCGAAGGTTAAAGTTTTCCAACCTTTCTCCGTCGATATCCAGCCTTCATCCGTCGATATCTCCGCTTCTATTGGGAGTAGAGGGTCGTCCATGTAGTCCAAAATGTAGGGTTTTGAAAGGGCTTTAATTTGGTACCTGTCCGAAGCCTGTATCTCTAACCGTTTAGGAGATATCGAAGGTTAAAGTTTTCTAACCTTTCTCCGTCGATATCAGCCTTCATCCGTCGATATCTCCGCTTCTATTGGGAGTAGAGGGTCGTCATGTAGTCCAAAATGTAGGGTTTTGAAAGGGCTTTAATTTGGTACCTGTCCGAAGCCTGTATCTCTAACCGTTTAGGAGATATCGAAGGTTAAAGTTTTCTAACCTTTCTCCGTCGATATCCAGCCTTCATCCGTCGATATCTCCGCTTCTATTGGGAGTAGAGGGTCGTCATTGTAGTCCAAAATGTAGGGTTTTGAAAGGGCTTTAATTTGGTACCTGTCCGAAGCCTGTATCTCTAACCGTTTAGGAGATATCGAAGGTTAAAGTTTTCTAACCTTTCTCCGTCGATATCCAGCTTCATCGTCGATATCTCCGCTTCTATTGGGAGTAGAGGGTCGTCCATGTAGTCCAAAATGTAGGGTTTTGAAAGGGCTTTAATTTGGTACCTGTCCGAAGCCTGTATCTCTAACCGTTTAGGAGATATCGAAGGTTAAAGTTTTCCAACCTTTCTCCGTCGATATCCAGCTTCATCCGTCGATATCTCGCTTCTATTGGGAGTAGAGGGTCGTCATTGTAGTCCAAAATGTAGGGTTTTGAAAGGGCTTTAATTTGGTACCTGTCCGAAGCCTGTATCTCTAACCGTTTAGGAGATATCGAAGGTTAAAGTTTTCCAACCTTTCTCCGTCGATATCCCTTCATCCGTCGATATCTCCGCTTCTACTGGGAGTAGAGAGTCGTCCATGTAGTCCAAAATGTAGGGTTTTGAAAGGGCTTTAATTTGGTACCTGTCCGAAGCCTGTATCTCTAACCGTTTAGGAGATATCGAAGGTTAAAGTTTTCCAACCTTTCTCCGTCGATATCCAGTCTTCATCCGTCGATATCTCCGCTTCTACTGGGAGTAGAGGGTCGTCCATGTAGTCCAAAATGTAGGGTTTTGAAAGGGCTTTAATTTGGTACCTGTCCGAAGCCTGTATCTCTAACCGTTTAGGAGATATCGAAGGTTAAAGTTTTCCAACCTTTCTCCGTCGATATCCAGCTTCATCCGTCGATATCTCCGCTTCTACTGGGAGTAGAGAGTCGTCCATGTAGTGCAAAATGTAGGGTTTTGAAAGGGCTTTAATTTGGTACCTGTCCGAAGCCTGTATCTCTAACCGTTTAGGAGATATCGAAGGTTAAAGTTTTCCAACCTTTCTCCGTCGATATCCAGCTTCATCGTCGATATCTCCGCTTCTACTGGGAGTAGAGGTCGTCCATGTAGTCCAAAATGTAGGGTTTTGAAAGGGCTTTAATTTGGTACCTGTCCGAAGCCTGTATCTCTAACCGTTTAGGAGATATCGAAGGTTAAAGTTTTCCAACCTTTCTCCGTCGATATCTCCGCTTCTACTGGGAGTAGAGAGTCGTCCATGTAGTCCAAAATGTAGGGTTTTGAAAGGGCTTTAATTTGGTACCTGTCCGAAGCCTGTATCTCTAACCGTTTAGGAGATATCGAAGGTTAAAGTTTTCCAACCTTTCTCCGTCGATATCCACCTTCATCCGTCGATATCTCCGCTTCTACTGGGAGTAGAGGGTCGTCCATGTAGTCAAAATGTAGGGTTTTGAAAGGGCTTTAATTTGGTACCTGTCCGAAGCCTGTATCTCTAACCGTTTAGGAGATATCGAAGGTTAAAGTTTTCCAACCTTTCTCCGTCGATATCCAGCTTCATCCGTCGATATCTCCGCTTCTACTGGGAGTAGAGGGTCGTCCATGTAGTCCAAAATGTAGGGTTTTGAAAGGGCTTTAATTTGGTACCTGTCCGAAGCCTGTATCTCTAACCGTTTAGGAGATATCGAAGGTTAAAGTTTTCCAACCTTTCTCCGTCGATATCCAGCTTCATCCGTCGATATCTCCGCTTCTACTGGGAGTAGAGGGTCGTCCATGTAGTCCAAAATGTAGGGTTTTGAAAGGGCTTTAATTTGGTACCTGTCCGAAGCCTGTATCTCTAACCGTTTAGGAGATATCGAAGGTTAAAGTTTTCCAACCTTTCTCCGTCGATATCCCTTTCTCCGTCGATATCTCCGCTTCTACTGGGAGTAGAGAGTCGTCCATGTAGTCCAAAATGTAGGGTTTTGAAAGGGCTTTAATTTGGTACCTGTCCGAAGCCTGTATCTCTAACCGTTTAGGAGATATCGAAGGTTAAAGTTTTCCAACCTTTCTCCGTCGATATCCAGCCTTCATCCGTCGATATCTCCGCTTCTACTGGGAGTAGAGGGTCGTCCATGTAGTCCAAAATGTAGGGTTTTGAAAGGGCTTTAATTTGGTACCTGTCCGAAGCCTGTATCTCTAACCGTTTAGGAGATATCGAAGGTTAAAGTTTTCAACCTTTCTCCTCAATCAGCCTTCTCCGTCGATATCTCCGCTTCTACTGGGAGTAGAGAGTCGTCATGTAGTCCAAAATGTAGGGTTTTGAAAGGGCTTTAATTTGGTACCTGTCCGAAGCCTGTATCTCTAACCGTTTAGGAGATATCGAAGGTTAAAGTTTTCCAACCTTTCTCCGTCGATATCCAGCTTCATCCGTCGATATCTCCGCTTCTACTGGGAGTAGAGAGTCGTCCATGTAGTCCAAAATGTAGGGTTTTGAAAGGGCTTTAATTTGGTACCTGTCCGAAGCCTGTATCTCTAACCGTTTAGGAGATATCGAAGGTTAAAGTTTTCCAACCTTTCTCCGTCGATATCCAGCTTCATCCGTCGATATCTCCGCTTCTACTGGGAGTAGAGGGTCGTCCATGTAGTCCAAAATGTAGGGTTTTGAAAGGGCTTTAATTTGGTACCTGTCCGAAGCCTGTATCTCTAACCGTTTAGGAGATATCGAAGGTTAAAGTTTTCCAACCTTTCTCCGTCGATATCCACCTTCATCCGTCGATATCTCCGCTTCTACTGGGAGTAGAGGGTCGTCCATGTAGTCCAAAATGTAGGGTTTTGAAAGGGCTTTAATTTGGTACCTGTCCGAAGCCTGTATCTCTAACCGTTTAGGAGATATCGAAGGTTAAAGTTTTCCAACCTTTCTCCGTCGATATCCATCTTCATCCGTCGATATCTCCGCTTCTACTGGGAGTAGAGAGTCGTCCATGTAGTCCAAAATGTAGGGTTTTGAAAGGGCTTTAATTTGGTACCTGTCCGAAGCCTGTATCTCTAACCGTTTAGGAGATATCGAAGGTTAAAGTTTTCCAACCTTTCTCCGTCGATATCTCCGCTTCTACTGGGAGTAGAGAGTCGTCCATGTAGTGCAAAATGTAGGGTTTTGAAAGGGCTTTAATTTGGTACCTGTCCGAAGCCTGTATCTCTAACCGTTTAGGAGATATCGAAGGTTAAAGTTTTCCAACCTTTCTCCGTCGATATCCATCTTCATCCGTCGATATCTCCGCTTCTACTGGGAGTAGAGGGTCGTCCATGTAGTCCAAAATGTAGGGTTTTGAAAGGGCTTTAATTTGGTACCTGTCCGAAGCCTGTATCTCTAACCGTTTAGGAGATATCGAAGGTTAAAGTTTTCCAACCTTTCTCCGTCGATATCTCCGCTTCTACTGGGAGTAGAGAGTCGTCCATGTAGTGCAAAATGTAGGGTTTTGAAAGGGCTTTAATTTGGTACCTGTCCGAAGCCTGTATCTCTAACCGTTTAGGAGATATCGAAGGTTAAAGTTTTCCAACCTTTCTCCGTCGATATCCATCCTTCATCCGTCGATATCTCCGCTTCTACTGGGAGTAGAGAGTCGTCCATGTAGTCCAAAATGTAGGGTTTTGAAAGGGCTTTAATTTGGTACCTGTCCGAAGCCTGTATCTCTAACCGTTTAGGAGATATCGAAGGTTAAAGTTTTCCAACCTTTCTCCGTCGATATCTCCGCTTCTACTGGGAGTAGAGAGTCGTCCATGTAGTCCAAAATGTAGGGTTTTGAAAGGGCTTTAATTTGGTACCTGTCCGAAGCCTGTATCTCTAACCGTTTAGGAGATATCGAAGGTTAAAGTTTTCCAACCTTTCTCCGTCGATATCCATCTTCATCCGTCGATATCTCCGCTTCTACTGGGAGTAGAGAGTCGTCCATGTAGTCCAAAATGTAGGGTTTTGAAAGGGCTTTAATTTGGTACCTGTCCGAAGCCTGTATCTCTAACCGTTTAGGAGATATCGAAGGTTAAAGTTTTCCAACCTTTCTCCGTCGATATCTCCGCTTCTACTGGGAGTAGAGAGTCGTCCATGTAGTCAAAATGTAGGGTTTTGAAAGGGCTTTAATTTGGTACCTGTCCGAAGCCTGTATCTCTAACCGTTTAGGAGATATCGAAGGTTAAAGTTTTCCAACCTTTCTCCGTCGATATCCATTTCATCCGTCGATATCTCCGCTTCTACTGGGAGTAGAGAGTCGTCCATGTAGTCCAAAATGTAGGGTTTTGAAAGGGCTTTAATTTGGTACCTGTCCGAAGCCTGTATCTCTAACCGTTTAGGAGATATCGAAGGTTAAAGTTTTCCAACCTTTCTCCGTCGATATCCATCTTCATCCGTCGATATCTCCGCTTCTACTGGGAGTAGAGAGTCGTCCATGTAGTGCAAAATGTAGGGTTTTGAAAGGGCTTTAATTTGGTACCTGTCCGAAGCCTGTATCTCTAACCGTTTAGGAGATATCGAAGGTTAAAGTTTTCCAACCTTTCTCCGTCGATATCTCCGCTTCTACTGGGAGTAGAGAGTCGTCCATGTAGTGCAAAATGTAGGGTTTTGAAAGGGCTTTAATTTGGTACCTGTCCGAAGCCTGTATCTCTAACCGTTTAGGAGATATCGAAGGTTAAAGTTTTCCAACCTTTCTCCGTCGATATCCATCTTCATCCGTCGATATCTCCGCTTCTACTGGGAGTAGAGAGTCGTCCATGTAGTCCAAAATGTAGGGTTTTGAAAGGGCTTTAATTTGGTACCTGTCCGAAGCCTGTATCTCTAACCGTTTAGGAGATATCGAAGGTTAAAGTTTTCCAACCTTTCTCCGTCGATATCTCCGCTTCTACTGGGAGTAGAGAGTCGTCCATGTAGTGCAAAATGTAGGGTTTTGAAAGGGCTTTAATTTGGTACCTGTCCGAAGCCTGTATCTCTAACCGTTTAGGAGATATCGAAGGTTAAAGTTTTCCAACCTTTCTCCGTCGATATCTTCTCCGTCGATATCTCCGCTTCTACTGGGAGTAGAGAGTCGTCCATGTAGTCCAAAATGTAGGGTTTTGAAAGGGCTTTAATTTGGTACCTGTCCGAAGCCTGTATCTCTAACCGTTTAGGAGATATCGAAGGTTAAAGTTTTCCAACCTTTCTCCGTCGATATCCATCTTCATCCGTCGATATCTCCGCTTCTACTGGGAGTAGAGAGTCGTCCATGTAGTCCAAAATGTAGGGTTTTGAAAGGGCTTTAATTTGGTACCTGTCCGAAGCCTGTATCTCTAACCGTTTAGGAGATATCGAAGGTTAAAGTTTTCCAACCTTTCTCTCCGTCGATATCTCCGCTTCTACTGGGAGTAGAGAGTCGTCCATGTAGTCCAAAATGTAGGGTTTTGAAAGGGCTTTAATTTGGTACCTGTCCGAAGCCTGTATCTCTAACCGTTTAGGAGATATCGAAGGTTAAAGTTTTCCAACCTTTCTCCGTCGATATCTCCGCTTCTACTGGGAGTAGAGAGTCGTCCATGTAGTCCAAAATGTAGGGTTTTGAAAGGGCTTTAATTTGGTACCTGTCCGAAGCCTGTATCTCTAACCGTTTAGGAGATATCGAAGGTTAAAGTTTTCCAACCTTTCTCCGTCGATATCCATCTTCATCCGTCGATATCTCCGCTTCTACTGGGAGTAGAGAGTCGTCCATGTAGTCCAAAATGTAGGGTTTTGAAAGGGCTTTAATTTGGTACCTGTCCGAAGCCTGTATCTCTAACCGTTTAGGAGATATCGAAGGTTAAAGTTTTCCAACCTTTCTCCGTCGATATCTCCGCTTCTACTGGGAGTAGAGAGTCGTCCATGTAGTCCAAAATGTAGGGTTTTGAAAGGGCTTTAATTTGGTACCTGTCCGAAGCCTGTATCTCTAACCGTTTAGGAGATATCGAAGGTTAAAGTTTTCCAACCTTTCTCCGTCGATATCTCCGCTTCTACTGGGAGTAGAGAGTCGTCCATGTAGTGCAAAATGTAGGGTTTTGAAAGGGCTTTAATTTGGTACCTGTCCGAAGCCTGTATCTCTAACCGTTTAGGAGATATCGAAGGTTAAAGTTTTCCAACCTTTCTCCGTCGATATCCATCTTCATCCGTCGATATCTCCGCTTCTACTGGGAGTAGAGAGTCGTCCATGTAGTCCAAAATGTAGGGTTTTGAAAGGGCTTTAATTTGGTACCTGTCCGAAGCCTGTATCTCTAACCGTTTAGGAGATATCGAAGGTTAAAGTTTTCCAACCTTTCTCCGTCGATATCTCCGCTTCTACTGGGAGTAGAGAGTCGTCCATGTAGTCAAAATGTAGGGTTTTGAAAGGGCTTTAATTTGGTACCTGTCCGAAGCCTGTATCTCTAACCGTTTAGGAGATATCGAAGGTTAAAGTTTTCCAACCTTTCTCCGTCGATATAACCTTTCTCCGTCGATATCTCCGCTTCTACTGGGAGTAGAGAGTCGTCCATGTAGTCCAAAATGTAGGGTTTTGAAAGGGCTTTAATTTGGTACCTGTCCGAAGCCTGTATCTCTAACCGTTTAGGAGATATCGAAGGTTAAAGTTTTCCAACCTTTCTCCGTCGATATCCATCTTCATCCGTCGATATCTCCGCTTCTACTGGGAGTAGAGAGTCGTCCATGTAGTCCAAAATGTAGGGTTTTGAAAGGGCTTTAATTTGGTACCTGTCCGAAGCCTGTATCTCTAACCGTTTAGGAGATATCGAAGGTTAAAGTTTTCCAACCTTTCTCCGTCGATATCTCCGCTTCTACTGGGAGTAGAGAGTCGTCCATGTAGTGCAAAATGTAGGGTTTTGAAAGGGCTTTAATTTGGTACCTGTCCGAAGCCTGTATCTCTAACCGTTTAGGAGATATCGAAGGTTAAAGTTTTCCAACCTTTCTCCGTCGATATCCATCTTCATCCGTCGATATCTCCGCTTCTACTGGGAGTAGAGAGTCGTCCATGTAGTCCAAAATGTAGGGTTTTGAAAGGGCTTTAATTTGGTACCTGTCCGAAGCCTGTATCTCTAACCGTTTAGGAGATATCGAAGGTTAAAGTTTTCCAACCTTTCTCCGTCGATATCTCCGCTTCTACTGGGAGTAGAGAGTCGTCCATGTAGTGCAAAATGTAGGGTTTTGAAAGGGCTTTAATTTGGTACCTGTCCGAAGCCTGTATCTCTAACCGTTTAGGAGATATCGAAGGTTAAAGTTTTCCAACCTTTCTCCGTCGATATCCTCCGTCGATATCTCCGCTTCTACTGGGAGTAGAGAGTCGTCCATGTAGTGCAAAATGTAGGGTTTTGAAAGGGCTTTAATTTGGTACCTGTCCGAAGCCTGTATCTCTAACCGTTTAGGAGATATCGAAGGTTAAAGTTTTCCAACCTTTCTCCGTCGATATCCAGTCTTCATCCGTCGATATCTCCGCTTCTACTGGGAGTAGAGAGTCGTCCATGTAGTCCAAAATGTAGGGTTTTGAAAGGGCTTTAATTTGGTACCTGTCCGAAGCCTGTATCTCTAACCGTTTAGGAGATATCGAAGGTTAAAGTTTTCCAACCTTTCTCCGTCGATATCTCCGCTTCTACTGGGAGTAGAGAGTCGTCCATGTAGTGCAAAATGTAGGGTTTTGAAAGGGCTTTAATTTGGTACCTGTCCGAAGCCTGTATCTCTAACCGTTTAGGAGATATCGAAGGTTAAAGTTTTCCAACCTTTCTCCGTCGATATCCATCTTCATCCGTCGATATCTCCGCTTCTACTGGGAGTAGAGAGTCGTCCATGTAGTCCAAAATGTAGGGTTTTGAAAGGGCTTTAATTTGGTACCTGTCCGAAGCCTGTATCTCTAACCGTTTAGGAGATATCGAAGGTTAAAGTTTTCCAACCTTTCTCCGTCGATATCTCCGCTTCTACTGGGAGTAGAGAGTCGTCCATGTAGTGCAAAATGTAGGGTTTTGAAAGGGCTTTAATTTGGTACCTGTCCGAAGCCTGTATCTCTAACCGTTTAGGAGATATCGAAGGTTAAAGTTTTCCAACCTTTCTCCGTCGATATCCATCTTCATCCGTCGATATCTCCGCTTCTACTGGGAGTAGAGAGTCGTCCATGTAGTCCAAAATGTAGGGTTTTGAAAGGGCTTTAATTTGGTACCTGTCCGAAGCCTGTATCTCTAACCGTTTAGGAGATATCGAAGGTTAAAGTTTTCCAACCTTTCTCCGTCGATATCCATCTTCATCCGTCGATATCTCCGCTTCTACTGGGAGTAGAGAGTCGTCCATGTAGTCCAAAATGTAGGGTTTTGAAAGGGCTTTAATTTGGTACCTGTCCGAAGCCTGTATCTCTAACCGTTTAGGAGATATCGAAGGTTAAAGTTTTCCAACCTTTCTCCGTCGATATCTCCGCTTCTACTGGGAGTAGAGAGTCGTCCATGTAGTGCAAAATGTAGGGTTTTGAAAGGGCTTTAATTTGGTACCTGTCCGAAGCCTGTATCTCTAACCGTTTAGGAGATATCGAAGGTTAAAGTTTTCCAACCTTTCTCCGTCGATATCCATCTTCATCCGTCGATATCTCCGCTTCTACTGGGAGTAGAGAGTCGTCCATGTAGTCCAAAATGTAGGGTTTTGAAAGGGCTTTAATTTGGTACCTGTCCGAAGCCTGTATCTCTAACCGTTTAGGAGATATCGAAGGTTAAAGTTTTCCAACCTTTCTCCGTCGATATCCATCTTCATCCGTCGATATCTCCGCTTCTACTGGGAGTAGAGAGTCGTCCATGTAGTCCAAAATGTAGGGTTTTGAAAGGGCTTTAATTTGGTACCTGTCCGAAGCCTGTATCTCTAACCGTTTAGGAGATATCGAAGGTTAAAGTTTTCCAACCTTTCTCCGTCGATATCTCCGCTTCTACTGGGAGTAGAGAGTCGTCCATGTAGTGCAAAATGTAGGGTTTTGAAAGGGCTTTAATTTGGTACCTGTCCGAAGCCTGTATCTCTAACCGTTTAGGAGATATCGAAGGTTAAAGTTTTCCAACCTTTCTCCGTCGATATCCATCTTCATCCGTCGATATCTCCGCTTCTACTGGGAGTAGAGAGTCGTCCATGTAGTCCAAAATGTAGGGTTTTGAAAGGGCTTTAATTTGGTACCTGTCCGAAGCCTGTATCTCTAACCGTTTAGGAGATATCGAAGGTTAAAGTTTTCCAACCTTTCTCCGTCGATATCTCCGCTTCTACTGGGAGTAGAGAGTCGTCCATGTAGTGCAAAATGTAGGGTTTTGAAAGGGCTTTAATTTGGTACCTGTCCGAAGCCTGTATCTCTAACCGTTTAGGAGATATCGAAGGTTAAAGTTTTCCAACCTTTCTCCGTCGATATCCATCTTCATCCGTCGATATCTCCGCTTCTACTGGGAGTAGAGAGTCGTCCATGTAGTCCAAAATGTAGGGTTTTGAAAGGGCTTTAATTTGGTACCTGTCCGAAGCCTGTATCTCTAACCGTTTAGGAGATATCGAAGGTTAAAGTTTTCCAACCTTTCTCCGTCGATATCTCCGCTTCTACTGGGAGTAGAGAGTCGTCCATGTAGTGCAAAATGTAGGGTTTTGAAAGGGCTTTAATTTGGTACCTGTCCGAAGCCTGTATCTCTAACCGTTTAGGAGATATCGAAGGTTAAAGTTTTCCAACCTTTCTCCGTCGATATCATCTTCATCCGTCGATATCTCCGCTTCTACTGGGAGTAGAGAGTCGTCCATGTAGTGCAAAATGTAGGGTTTTGAAAGGGCTTTAATTTGGTACCTGTCCGAAGCCTGTATCTCTAACCGTTTAGGAGATATCGAAGGTTAAAGTTTTCCAACCTTTCTCCGTCGATATCCATCTTCATCCGTCGATATCTCCGCTTCTACTGGGAGTAGAGAGTCGTCCATGTAGTCCAAAATGTAGGGTTTTGAAAGGGCTTTAATTTGGTACCTGTCCGAAGCCTGTATCTCTAACCGTTTAGGAGATATCGAAGGTTAAAGTTTTCCAACCTTTCTCCGTCGATATCTCCGCTTCTACTGGGAGTAGAGAGTCGTCCATGTAGTGCAAAATGTAGGGTTTTGAAAGGGCTTTAATTTGGTACCTGTCCGAAGCCTGTATCTCTAACCGTTTAGGAGATATCGAAGGTTAAAGTTTTCCAACCTTTCTCCGTCGATATCCATCTTCATCCGTCGATATCTCCGCTTCTACTGGGAGTAGAGAGTCGTCCATGTAGTCCAAAATGTAGGGTTTTGAAAGGGCTTTAATTTGGTACCTGTCCGAAGCCTGTATCTCTAACCGTTTAGGAGATATCGAAGGTTAAAGTTTTCCAACCTTTCTCCGTCGATATCCATCTTCATCCGTCGATATCTCCGCTTCTACTGGGAGTAGAGAGTCGTCCATGTAGTCCAAAATGTAGGGTTTTGAAAGGGCTTTAATTTGGTACCTGTCCGAAGCCTGTATCTCTAACCGTTTAGGAGATATCGAAGGTTAAAGTTTTCCAACCTTTCTCCGTCGATATCTCCGCTTCTACTGGGAGTAGAGAGTCGTCCATGTAGTGCAAAATGTAGGGTTTTGAAAGGGCTTTAATTTGGTACCTGTCCGAAGCCTGTATCTCTAACCGTTTAGGAGATATCGAAGGTTAAAGTTTTCCAACCTTTCTCCGTCGATATCCAGTCTTCATCCGTCGATATCTCCGCTTCTACTGGGAGTAGAGAGTCGTCCATGTAGTCCAAAATGTAGGGTTTTGAAAGGGCTTTAATTTGGTACCTGTCCGAAGCCTGTATCTCTAACCGTTTAGGAGATATCGAAGGTTAAAGTTTTCCAACCTTTCTCCGTCGATATCTCCGCTTCTACTGGGAGTAGAGAGTCGTCCATGTAGTGCAAAATGTAGGGTTTTGAAAGGGCTTTAATTTGGTACCTGTCCGAAGCCTGTATCTCTAACCGTTTAGGAGATATCGAAGGTTAAAGTTTTCCAACCTTTCTCCGTCGATATCCAGTCTTCATCCGTCGATATCTCCGCTTCTACTGGGAGTAGAGAGTCGTCCATGTAGTCCAAAATGTAGGGTTTTGAAAGGGCTTTAATTTGGTACCTGTCCGAAGCCTGTATCTCTAACCGTTTAGGAGATATCGAAGGTTAAAGTTTTCCAACCTTTCTCCGTCGATATCTCCGCTTCTACTGGGAGTAGAGAGTCGTCCATGTAGTGCAAAATGTAGGGTTTTGAAAGGGCTTTAATTTGGTACCTGTCCGAAGCCTGTATCTCTAACCGTTTAGGAGATATCGAAGGTTAAAGTTTTCCAACCTTTCTCCGTCGATATCCATCTTCATCCGTCGATATCTCCGCTTCTACTGGGAGTAGAGAGTCGTCCATGTAGTCCAAAATGTAGGGTTTTGAAAGGGCTTTAATTTGGTACCTGTCCGAAGCCTGTATCTCTAACCGTTTAGGAGATATCGAAGGTTAAAGTTTTCCAACCTTTCTCCGTCGATATCCATCTTCATCCGTCGATATCTCCGCTTCTACTGGGAGTAGAGAGTCGTCCATGTAGTGCAAAATGTAGGGTTTTGAAAGGGCTTTAATTTGGTACCTGTCCGAAGCCTGTATCTCTAACCGTTTAGGAGATATCGAAGGTTAAAGTTTTCCAACCTTTCTCCGTCGATATCCAGTCTTCATCCGTCGATATCTCCGCTTCTACTGGGAGTAGAGAGTCGTCCATGTAGTCCAAAATGTAGGGTTTTGAAAGGGCTTTAATTTGGTACCTGTCCGAAGCCTGTATCTCTAACCGTTTAGGAGATATCGAAGGTTAAAGTTTTCCAACCTTTCTCCGTCGATATCTCCGCTTCTACTGGGAGTAGAGAGTCGTCCATGTAGTCCAAAATGTAGGGTTTTGAAAGGGCTTTAATTTGGTACCTGTCCGAAGCCTGTATCTCTAACCGTTTAGGAGATATCGAAGGTTAAAGTTTTCCAACCTTTCTCCGTCGATATCCTCCGTCGATATCTCCGCTTCTACTGGGAGTAGAGAGTCGTCCATGTAGTGCAAAATGTAGGGTTTTGAAAGGGCTTTAATTTGGTACCTGTCCGAAGCCTGTATCTCTAACCGTTTAGGAGATATCGAAGGTTAAAGTTTTCCAACCTTTCTCCGTCGATATCCATCTTCATCCGTCGATATCTCCGCTTCTACTGGGAGTAGAGAGTCGTCCATGTAGTCCAAAATGTAGGGTTTTGAAAGGGCTTTAATTTGGTACCTGTCCGAAGCCTGTATCTCTAACCGTTTAGGAGATATCGAAGGTTAAAGTTTTCCAACCTTTCTCCGTCGATATCTCCGCTTCTACTGGGAGTAGAGAGTCGTCCATGTAGTGCAAAATGTAGGGTTTTGAAAGGGCTTTAATTTGGTACCTGTCCGAAGCCTGTATCTCTAACCGTTTAGGAGATATCGAAGGTTAAAGTTTTCCAACCTTTCTCCGTCGATATCCATCTTCATCCGTCGATATCTCCGCTTCTACTGGGAGTAGAGAGTCGTCCATGTAGTCCAAAATGTAGGGTTTTGAAAGGGCTTTAATTTGGTACCTGTCCGAAGCCTGTATCTCTAACCGTTTAGGAGATATCGAAGGTTAAAGTTTTCCAACCTTTCTCCGTCGATATCTCCGCTTCTACTGGGAGTAGAGAGTCGTCCATGTAGTGCAAAATGTAGGGTTTTGAAAGGGCTTTAATTTGGTACCTGTCCGAAGCCTGTATCTCTAACCGTTTAGGAGATATCGAAGGTTAAAGTTTTCCAACCTTTCTCCGTCGATATCCAGTCTTCATCCGTCGATATCTCCGCTTCTACTGGGAGTAGAGAGTCGTCCATGTAGTCCAAAATGTAGGGTTTTGAAAGGGCTTTAATTTGGTACCTGTCCGAAGCCTGTATCTCTAACCGTTTAGGAGATATCGAAGGTTAAAGTTTTCCAACCTTTCTCCGTCGATATCCATCTTCATCCGTCGATATCTCCGCTTCTACTGGGAGTAGAGAGTCGTCCATGTAGTCCAAAATGTAGGGTTTTGAAAGGGCTTTAATTTGGTACCTGTCCGAAGCCTGTATCTCTAACCGTTTAGGAGATATCGAAGGTTAAAGTTTTCCAACCTTTCTCCGTCGATATCTCCGCTTCTACTGGGAGTAGAGAGTCGTCCATGTAGTGCAAAATGTAGGGTTTTGAAAGGGCTTTAATTTGGTACCTGTCCGAAGCCTGTATCTCTAACCGTTTAGGAGATATCGAAGGTTAAAGTTTTCCAACCTTTCTCCGTCGATATCCATCTTCATCCGTCGATATCTCCGCTTCTACTGGGAGTAGAGAGTCGTCCATGTAGTCCAAAATGTAGGGTTTTGAAAGGGCTTTAATTTGGTACCTGTCCGAAGCCTGTATCTCTAACCGTTTAGGAGATATCGAAGGTTAAAGTTTTCCAACCTTTCTCCGTCGATATCCATCTTCATCCGTCGATATCTCCGCTTCTACTGGGAGTAGAGAGTCGTCCATGTAGTCCAAAATGTAGGGTTTTGAAAGGGCTTTAATTTGGTACCTGTCCGAAGCCTGTATCTCTAACCGTTTAGGAGATATCGAAGGTTAAAGTTTTCCAACCTTTCTCCGTCGATATCCATCTTCATCCGTCGATATCTCCGCTTCTACTGGGAGTAGAGAGTCGTCCATGTAGTCCAAAATGTAGGGTTTTGAAAGGGCTTTAATTTGGTACCTGTCCGAAGCCTGTATCTCTAACCGTTTAGGAGATATCGAAGGTTAAAGTTTTCCAACCTTTCTCCGTCGATATCTCCGCTTCTACTGGGAGTAGAGAGTCGTCCATGTAGTCCAAAATGTAGGGTTTTGAAAGGGCTTTAATTTGGTACCTGTCCGAAGCCTGTATCTCTAACCGTTTAGGAGATATCGAAGGTTAAAGTTTTCCAACCTTTCTCCGTCGATATCCATCTTCATCCGTCGATATCTCCGCTTCTACTGGGAGTAGAGAGTCGTCCATGTAGTCCAAAATGTAGGGTTTTGAAAGGGCTTTAATTTGGTACCTGTCCGAAGCCTGTATCTCTAACCGTTTAGGAGATATCGAAGGTTAAAGTTTTCCAACCTTTCTCCGTCGATATCTCCGCTTCTACTGGGAGTAGAGAGTCGTCCATGTAGTGCAAAATGTAGGGTTTTGAAAGGGCTTTAATTTGGTACCTGTCCGAAGCCTGTATCTCTAACCGTTTAGGAGATATCGAAGGTTAAAGTTTTCCAACCTTTCTCCGTCGATATCCATCTTCATCCGTCGATATCTCCGCTTCTACTGGGAGTAGAGAGTCGTCCATGTAGTCAAAATGTAGGGTTTTGAAAGGGCTTTAATTTGGTACCTGTCCGAAGCCTGTATCTCTAACCGTTTAGGAGATATCGAAGGTTAAAGTTTTCCAACCTTTCTCCGTCGATATCTCCGCTTCTACTGGGAGTAGAGAGTCGTCCATGTAGTGCAAAATGTAGGGTTTTGAAAGGGCTTTAATTTGGTACCTGTCCGAAGCCTGTATCTCTAACCGTTTAGGAGATATCGAAGGTTAAAGTTTTCCAACCTTTCTCCGTCGATATCCATCTTCATCCGTCGATATCTCCGCTTCTACTGGGAGTAGAGAGTCGTCCATGTAGTCCAAAATGTAGGGTTTTGAAAGGGCTTTAATTTGGTACCTGTCCGAAGCCTGTATCTCTAACCGTTTAGGAGATATCGAAGGTTAAAGTTTTCCAACCTTTCCGTCGATATCCTTTCTCCGTCGATATCTCCGCTTCTACTGGGAGTAGAGAGTCGTCCATGTAGTGCAAAATGTAGGGTTTTGAAAGGGCTTTAATTTGGTACCTGTCCGAAGCCTGTATCTCTAACGTTTTA